>NW_022261982.1:2512485-2727485 GCF_002021735.2 Oncorhynchus kisutch | reverse complement strand
AGGGGAGTTTTGAACCTACGAATCGGTTGAGGGTGTTTTAAATCTCAAATTAAGGACATGTTTGTTACAATTTAATTGTAGGTAGGCTAACTTTTAACAACCCAGAGCCTTTTTCTTCAAACTAATTTCTTCAGTCATATAATTGTGTTTTCATTCTATTAAGAGTGAGAGATGCGCACCCCCCTTTGGATAGAATGGTCACTCTCGATGTAAGGGCGTGATACGGTTCTAATTGATATTGATAAGGCTACTTGACAGAATGGTTGCTTTTATACTTTGTCTCCTAATATACATTTGCTCTGGTAGTAATAGGACATTCTACTAACAGTTATAACTACGTTTTTGTATTAGTATTATTACAAATGCTTTATTAATGGGAAATGTTACAAAATATTTTGCAAATGTCAGCAAAAAGCATAATTAAAAGTGTTGATATTATTCAGTCACACACGTTGCTGTTATACAAAAACATACACTTTTAATGATAATACTGGGAGGAAAGATGCTTTTTTAAAGCGTTTTAAAGAAGAAACCTGTTCTATTGACTTTCCCTTCTTCCTTTTCTTTAGGTCAGTGGCTGCCCTACAACACTACCCTACAACACTGCTCTAGAACACTGCCCTACAACACTGCCCTATAACACTGCCCTACAACACTGCCCTACAACACTATCCTACAACACTCCCCTACAACACTGCCCTACAACACTGCCCTACAACACTGCCCTACAACACTACCCTACAACACTACCCTACAACACTGCCCTACAACACTACCCTACAAAACTGCCCTACAACACTGCCCTACAACACTGCCCTACAAAACTGCCCTACAACACTGCCCTACAACACTGCCCTACAAAACTGCCCTACAACACTGCCCTACAACACTGCCCTACAAAACTGCCCTACAACACTGCCCTACAACACTACCCTACAACACTGCCCTACAACACTGCCCTACAACACTGCCCTACAACACTGCCCTACAACACTGCCCTACAACACTGCCCTACAACACTGCCCTACAAAACTGCCCTACAACACTGCCCTACAACACTGCCCTACAAAACTGCCCTACAACACTGCCCTACAACACTACCCTACAACACTACCCTACAACACTGCCCTACAACACTGCCCTACAACACTGCCCTACAACACTACCCTACAAAACTGCCCTACAACACTGCCCTACGACACTGCCCTACAACACTACCCTACAACACTTCCCTACAACACTGCCCTACAACACTACCCTACAACACCCAGAGCGGTCTCCTCCAAGTCCCCAACCATTAACGGGAAGAGAACCCGAATGTGGATCTAAATGTGTCCCCAAAATGCCCGAAAACTTTTCCACTTTCATATCCTAAACAATAACAATAAAATAGTAATAGGTGGGATTTAAAGAGCCTTCCAGAAGGCTGTGTGGGTCGTGTTCACCACAACTGGGGCTGGGTGCAGGCTGGGGGACATCTGAAGCTGCAGGCAGATGTATTCCATTTTGGACTGAAAAAAGTCCAGACATGTATTACAAGGCTGTAAAGAGCCAGTGAGGGGGAGGAATCCAAAGGCCTGAGTAGTCTGTTGATGGTGGAGAAAAGGGTTCTGGGATTGCCTTGGCCATTATTGATGAGGTTGGAGTAGTAGATTGATTTGGCCTGGGAGAGAGCACCGTTTAGTCCTCCAGGCCTCTGAGTGGACTGTGTGACCAGATTTTTATAGAGCCTCTCCAGTTGTCGGCCAGTGGACTTCATAGAATGCAGCTCACAGGTAAACCAGGGAGCAGAGAAGGAGAAGGACACAGTCCGAGTTATCAGAAGTGCAACAGAGTCAAGGCCGGAGGAGAGGAGTGTGTCGTAGTGAGAACCCAGCTCCTCGGCCGAGGAAAGAAGAGGATCAGTGCTGTTGTGTGTTTGAACCGCAAGATGGTTGGAGATGGCAAAATCCAGACCATGTGGATCGAGGGGGCAAAGCCTGTCGAGCATCCTGTATGAATACTTTTCATCCTTTATACTTCTGTTCAAGCTGGGCTGAAGCACGTTTGGGTACACCTTTCATGACACAATATTTGTTTTGACCGTAACAGCGACTGCAAAACTCCCTTACCATGCCTGACAGATTTAAGGCCATTCTTTTTGGCAGCGATGCATCACAAAGTAGCAGTGTAACACCCACAGCATGCTGATATAAGATGAAAACTAACTCTCAGTGCTAACTCTGTAGCCACCAAGTCTGCAAGGTTTTGAGACATCAGTCAAACGCTTCCTGTCACACATGAACTATTCCTCGTGAAATAATCTGCATCGTTTGACTTGCGTTTTGTTTTTCCATCTGTCTGTTGATTTCTCTAGATCAGGGCGGCTTATTGTGACAGGAAGGAAAGGTGCTTCACTCTCTCAATGACTTGGTACTTTCTAGAAGGGCAGATCAACACAAAAGAGCTGAATCCTTGAGTAAGAGGCCAATACAAAGCTCTACAAAGTTCGGAGTGGAATTTCACTCACGGCTACCACTCTGATCCAGAGGAATGCCTTCACCGAATTAAATTAGAGTAGTTAGTCAGGTATTGAAGTTCCTGGTTTTGGTGCTTGACCATAGTAGAGTTCATATTTGATGACCCCTTCCACAGGTTTCATGGTCTTGTATAGGAAATAATCATATGTGACTTGATGGGGTTTGAACACAAGACTCTGTTAGCCCTCTGAGCTGAAGCCTAGGCATTACAGCTACCACAAGTCTTCAGTCTCAGACAAGGTTACTCACCACTCATTCTCCAATGTCTCCGTTACACAAAATGGATACCCCCCCCCCCCCCCCCATTCTCTTCCCTATTCTAGTGTGACTCAGACATGGCTGCCCATCAATATGAAGCGTATGGCAGTTTGTAAATCCCTCTCTCTGCTGACTTGACACTCAGCAGTTGTGATTGTGTATTCTGCTGGACCGAACAGGACCCCGGTTGTACTGTTAGGAGGGGGGCATAAAAACACAGTGACAGCCGTGGCTCTGGGCCCTCCACTCCTCTGTAACCAGGAGAGGAAAAAACAGGCGGGTTGCCAGGTTTGCCTCCACTTTGAGAATGAATGAGGACCAGAAATGGCGTGTTGCCAGATTAGTTTCATTTTGCCTTTAAAACTAAGAAGAAGTTTCCTGCTGCACTAGCCTAATGTATCTGCTGTATGGGTCTAATTACATTAGGGTTCTTTACAGTTATTGTGTCAAAATAGATTCAATGATCAATTATTATATTCGTAGATCTGAATTAAAGACTATAGAGTGGGCTACCTTGATGCTTTTCACCATTGGACATGTCAATCAGGCAGAGCCCGAGGACCTTGTGCTACAGTGTACTGTTCAGAATAGACGGAGGGAGTGGAAAGATGAATATTCTCTCTGTCCATAATAGGGCTGTCAGAGCTCATCAGTCAACTCCAGTTAACTTGTTTAATGTTATTGTACTAATGTTATGGCAGTGACTAAACGGCATTGTCTGAAATAGTTGAAAATAAATAAAAAACATCCAAAATACATCATCTATAAAAACAACAATACAATGTCAAAGTTGACTTTGAGGTTAAAGAAAGTGGGCTTTATCAATTTACCTGATTTTGCTAACCGTTAATTTGGACAAAATCATGTCACCAATATTCTTGTAATGGTCCTTCTATAAAAAATCTTAAATTACAGCTAAACTTCAGCAACTTCCGAATTTACGATTAATCGTGATTAATCATAGAAAATCCTGTGATTAACGTGATACATTTGTTGAATCGTTTGACAGCCCTAGTTCATAATGAAGGATGTTACAGTGAGGTAGTTTAGTTTGGGTGTTTGTGAGGGTACCACGCTCACTCCTCTCACCATTCTGTGTGTATGTGTATGTGTGTGTGTGTGTGTGGGGGGGGGGGGGGGGCTTGGGTTGGCTGGATGTGAGTTGAACCTTTCTTCCTCTTCCTGTAGAAGTGATAGAAGTGTCAAGGGAGTCCTCCATCCACTATAACTCCTATCAGATAGTTTACATCCTGTTGCATCACGTTCTTGTGTCTCTGTCTGCTTGTTTTCCTGTCTGCCCGTCTGTCCGTCTGTCTGTCTCTCTCATATCCCAGTCATTTGGTAAATGCAACTCGAAACACCAAAGAGAGACCCACTGCTCACAGGCACCTGCTCATACATATGCGTGCGCACTCAAAATATCTGAGCCATCACAGTACGGTTGGTTTGGCCAGCAGAGCATCCTAGACCCCTTCAGATACAACAGTCCAGGGACCTCCCCTGGGAAACCTCCCCTCACTTTCCTCTCCAGAGGCATCAATGGGGCCCTTGTCTGACAGCATAGCACTCCACTGTGAGCCAGGGGCCTCGCACACCGAAATATTGTCTTTGACTTTTACTTCAAACATTGGGATAACCTGACTTCAACAAGCGTGGCTGTGCTGCCTTTGACCCCCCTCTTGGGAGTGTCAACGTTTATCTTGTTACTCTGGTAATATAGCTGCACACGCACACACACGCACACACACACACACCATATTTAGCTCACTGATTGATACTCATTTAAAGTTCAAATGAAATGCTGAGATTCGATACCAGGAGACATTAGTGTTGGCTAAAGTAAGCTGATTTATATCAGAGTAAAAATCTATTTCAGCTGAGTATGGATTATTAAACACACAGGCAATCCCTAATATCCATATCTCTAAGTGCTCACTAAACATTATTTACTGTTGGGACGGATCCTGGACTGATGAGTCGGCAGAATCTGCCGTTTAAGTCATTGGCACTGATTTCTTCCACTGCAGACAGCAATAGATTTGGGCTAAGTAGGGGACTGATGAGGGGGCAACACTTAGTCACTCAGGACAATACTTAGTCACTCAGAACAATACTTTGTCACTCAGGACAATAGTTAGTCACTCAGGTCAATACTTAGTCACTCAGGACAATATTTAGTCACTCAGAACAATACTTAGTCACTCAGGACAATACTTAGTCACTCAGGACAATACTCAATTCAATACTTAGTCACTCAGAACAATACTTAGTCACTCAGGACAATACTTAGTCACTCAGAACAATACTTTGTCACTCAGGACAATAGTTAGTCACTCAGGTCAATACTTAGTCACTCAGGACAATATTTAGTCACTCAGAACAATACTTAGTCACTCAGGACAATACTTAGTCACTCAGGACAATACTCAATTCAATACTTAGTCACTCAGAACAATACTTAGTCACTCAGGACAATACTTAGTCACTCAGGACAATTCTTAGTCACTCAGGACAATTCTTAGTCACGTAGGAAAATACTTAGTCACTCAGGACACTTCTTAGTCAGGACAATACTTAGTCACTCAGGACAATACTTAGTCACTCAGGACAATACTTAGTCACTTAGGACAATACTTAGTCACTCAGGACAATATTTAGTCACTCAGAACAATACTTAGTCACTCAGGACAATACTTAGTCACTCAGGACAATACTTAGTCACTCGGGACAATTCTTAGTCAGGACAATACTTAGTCACTCAGGACAATACTTAGTCACTCAGGACACTTCTTAGTCAGGACAATACTTAGTCACTCAGGACAATACTTAGTCACTTAGGAAAATACTTAGTCACTTAGGACAATACTTAGTCACTCAGGACAATATTTAGTCACTCAGAACAATACTTAGTCACTCAGGACACTTCTTAGTCAGGACAATACTTAGTCACTCAGGACAATACTTAGTCACTTAGGAAAATACTTAGTCACTTAGGACAATACTTAGTCACTCAATTCAATACTTAGTCACTCAGAACAATACTTAGTCACTCAGGACAATACTTAGTCACTCAGGACAATTCTTAGTCACTCAGGACAATTCTTAGTCACGTAGGAAAATACTTAGTCACTCAGGACAATACTTAGTCACTCAGGACAATACTTAGTCACTTAGGACAATACTTAGTCACTCAGGACAATATTTAGTCACTCAGAACAATACTTTGTCACTCAGGACAATAGTTAGTCACTCAGGTCAATACTTAGTCACTCAGGACAATATTTAGTCACTCAGAACAATACTTAGTCACTCAGGACAATACTTAGTCACTCAGGACAATACTCAATTCAATACTTAGTCACTCAGAACAATACTTAGTCACTCAGGACAATACTTTGTCACTCAGAACAATACTTTGTCACTCAGGACAATAGTTAGTCACTCAGGTCAATACTTAGTCACTCAGGACAATATTTAGTCACTCAGAACAATACTTAGTCACTCAGGACAATACTTAGTCACTCAGGACAATACTCAATTCAATACTTAGTCACTCAGAACAATACTTAGTCACTCAGGACAATACTTAGTCACTCAGGACAATTCTTAGTCACTCAGGACAATTCTTAGTCACGTAGGAAAATACTTAGTCACTCAGGACACTTCTTAGTCAGGACAATACTTAGTCACTCAGGACAATACTTAGTCACTCAGGACAATACTTAGTCACTTAGGACAATACTTAGTCACTCAGGACAATATTTAGTCACTCAGAACAATACTTAGTCACTCAGGACAATACTTAGTCACTCAGGACAATACTTAGTCACTCGGGACAATTCTTAGTCAGGACAATACTTAGTCACTCAGGACAATACTTAGTCACTCAGGACACTTCTTAGTCAGGACAATACTTAGTCACTCAGGACAATACTTAGTCACTTAGGAAAATACTTAGTCACTTAGGACAATACTTAGTCACTCAGGACAATATTTAGTCACTCAGAACAATACTTAGTCACTCAGGACACTTCTTAGTCAGGACAATACTTAGTCACTCAGGACAATACTTAGTCACTTAGGAAAATACTTAGTCACTTAGGACAATACTTAGTCACTCAATTCAATACTTAGTCACTCAGAACAATACTTAGTCACTCAGGACAATACTTAGTCACTCAGGACAATTCTTAGTCACTCAGGACAATTCTTAGTCACGTAGGAAAATACTTAGTCACTCAGGACAATACTTAGTCACTCAGGACAATACTTAGTCACTTAGGACAATACTTAGTCACTCAGGACAATATTTAGTCACTCAGAACAATACTTAGTCACTCAGGACAATACTTAGTCACTCGGGACAATTCTTAGTCAGGACAATACTTAGTCACTCAGGACAATACTTAGTCACTCAGGACACTTCTTAGTCAGGACAATACTTAGTCACTCAGGACGATACTTAGTCACTTAGGAAAATACTTTGTCACTTAGGACAATACTTAGTCACTCAGGACAATATTTAGTCACTCAGAACAATACTTAGTCACTCAGGACAATACTTAGTCACTCAGGACAATACTCAATTCAATACTTAGTCACTCAGAACAATACTTAGTCACTCAGGACAATACTTAGTCACTCAGGACAATTCTTAGTCACTCAGGACAATTCTTAGTCACGTAGGAAAATACTTAGTCACTCAGGACACTTCTTAGTCAGGACAATACTTAGTCACTCAGGACAATACTTAGTCACTTAGGACAATACTTAGTCACTCAGGACAATATTTAGTCACTCAGAACAATACTTAGTCACTCAGGACAATACTTAGTCACTCTGGACAATTCTTAGTCAGGACAATACTTAGTCACTTAGGACAATACGTAGTCACTTGGGAAAATACTTAGTCCCTCATGGCACTATTTAGTCACTCAGGACAATACTCGAGACAATATTTAGTCACTCAGGATAATACTTAGTCACTTAGGGTATACTTTGTCACTTAGGACAATACTTAGTCACTTAAGAAAATACTTAGTCACACAGGACAATACTTAGTCACTCAGGACAATACTTAGTCACTCAGGACAATACTTAGTCACTCAGGACAATATTTAGTCACTCAGAAAGGCCTTAAAACACTTTTGATCTCGACTAAGGGCCCATAATGCTGTCCAGTTCTGGACTGCATTGTTGCTATTACAGTATACACATAAACTTGAAGTAGGCTGCACCACCTTTCCTCCAGTTTGGAATTCTCATGAGACATTTTTAGGTAGTATCCGATGATATAAATGCAATTAAAGTGGTCTATCAGGGTCCACTGAGCGATTATGCTGACACATAGGAGGATGACGAGCTTACAGACTAAATCGGCAGACAGTTGATTCCCAGATGTGTCTGCTCAGGGTTAGGATGGGGACTGCCATATCGACTCATCATCAGTGTGTGGTGGTGTGTGTGTGTCTGTGTGCATGCGTGTGAGTGTGTATACAGTTTTCACATCTGTATGTGGGGTTCATGAGGGGTTCAGTCACTCAGGACAATACTCAATTCAATACTTAGCCACTCAGAACGATACTTAGTCACTCAGGACAATACTTAGTCACTCAGGACAATTCTTAGTCACTCAGGACAATTCTTAGTCACGTAGGAAAATACTTAGTCACTCAGGACACTTCTTAGTCAGGACAATACTTAGTCACTCAGGACAATACTTAGTCACTTAGGACAATACTTAGTCACTCAGGACAATATTTAGTCACTCAGGACACTTCTTAGTCAGGACAATACTTTGTCACTCAGGACAATACTTAGTCACTCAGGACAATACTTAGTCACGTAGGACAATACTTAGTCACTCAGGACAATATTTAGTCACTCAGAACAATACTTAGTCACTCAGGACAATACTTAGTCACTCAGGACAATACTTAGTCACTCGGGACAATTCTTAGTCAGGACAATACTTAGTCACTCAGGACAATACTTAGTCACTCAGGACACTTCTTAGTCAGGACAATACTTAGTCACTCAGGACAATACTTAGTCACTTAGGAAAATACTTAGTCACTTAGGACAATACTTAGTCACTCAGGACAATATTTAGTCACTCAGAACAATACTTAGTCACTCAGGACAATACTTAGTCACTCAGGACAATACTCAATTCAATACTTAGTCACTCAGAACAATACTTAGTCACTCAGGACAATACTTAGTCACTCAGGACAATTCTTAGTCACTCAGGACAATTCTTAGTCACGTAGGAAAATACTTAGTCACTCAGGACAATACTTAGTCACTCAGGACAATACTTAGTCACTTAGGACAATACTTAGTCACTCAGGACAATATTTAGTCACTCAGAACAATACTTAGTCACTCAGGACAATACTTAGTCACTCGGGACAATTCTTAGTCAGGACAATACTTAGTCACTCAGGACAATACTTAGTCACTCAGGACACTTCTTAGTCAGGACAATACTTAGTCACTCAGGACAATACTTAGTCACTTAGGAAAATACTTAGTCACTTAGGACAATACTTAGTCACTCGGGACAATATTTAGTCACTCAGAACAATACTTAGTCACTCAGGACAATACTTAGTCACTCAGGACAATACTCAATTCAATACTTAGTCACTCAGAACAATACTTAGTCACTCAGGACAATACTTAGTCACTCAGGACAATTCTTAGTCACTCAGGACAATTCTTAGTCACGTAGGAAAATACTTAGTCACTCAGGACACTTCTTAGTCAGGACAATACTTAGTCACTCAGGACAATACTTAGTCACTTAGGACAATACTTAGTCACTCAGGACAATATTTTGTCACTCAGAACAATACTTAGTCACTCAGGACAATACTTAGTCACTCTGGACAATTCTTAGTCAGGACAATACTTAGTCACTTAGGACAATACGTAGTCACTTGGGAAAATACTTAGTCCCTCATGGCACTATTTAGTCACTCAGGATAATACTTAGTCACTTAGGGTATACTTTGTCACTTAGGACAATACTTAGTCACTTAAGAAAATACTTAGTCACACAGGACAATACTTAGTCACTCAGGACAATACTTAGTCACTCAGGACAATACTTAGTCACTCAGGACAATATTTAGTCACTCAGAAAGGCCTTAAAACACTTTTGATCTCGACTAAGGGCCCATAATGCTGTCCAGTTCTGGACTGCATTGTTGCTATTACAGTATACACATAAACTTGAAGTAGGCTGCACCACCTTTCCTCCAGTTTGGAATTCTCATGAGACATTTTTAGGTAGTATCCGATGATATAAATGCAATTAAAGTGGTCTATCAGGGTCCACTGAGCGATTATGCTGACACATAGGAGGATGACGAGCTTACAGACTAAATCGGCAGACAGTTGATTCCCAGATGTGTCTGCTCAGGGTTAGGATGGGGACTGCCATATCGACTCATCATCAGTGTGTGGTGGTGTGTGTGTGTCTGTGTGCATGCGTGTGAGTGTGTATACAGTTTTCACATCTGTATGTGGGGTTCATGAGGGGTTCACGTGAGTTCCATGTGTGTAAAATCAAATGAAATCAAATGTTATTTGTCACATGCGCCGACCTTACCGTGAAATGCTTACTTATAAGCCCTTAACCAACAATGCAGTTCTAGAAATAGAGTTAATAAAATATTTACTAAATAAAATAAAAAATTAAATACAATGGGTATAGGTTAGTCGAGGTAATTTGTACATATAGGTAGGGGTGAAGTGACTATGCATTGATAATAAACAGCGAGAAGTAGCAGTGTAAAGGGGGGGGAAGTCTATGACTAGGGGGACTGGAGTCTTTGACAATTTTTGGGACCTACCTCTGACACTGCCTAGTATATACTGTATGTCCTGGATGGCAGGAAGCTTGGTCCCAGTGATGTACTGGGCCATACGAAATACCCTCTGTAGTGCCTTACAGTCGGATTCCGAGCAGTTGCCATACCAGGAGGTGATGCAACCGGTCAGAATGCTCTCGATGGTGCAGCTGTAGAACCTTTTGAGGATCTGGAGACCAATGCCAAATCTTTTCAGTCTCCTGATGGGGAAAAGGTGTTGTCGTGCCCTCTTCATGACTGTCTTGATGTGTTTGGAACATGGTTAGTGATGAGCTTTGTGGGCACTATGGTGTTGAACGCTGAGCTGTAGTCAATGAACAGCATTCTCGCATATGTGTTCCTTTTGTCCAGGTGGGAAAGGGCAGTGTGGAGTGCAATAGAGATTGTGTCATCTGTAGATCTGTTGGGGCGGTATGCAGTGGTGGAAAAATAACTCAATTGTCATACTTGAGTAGAAGTAAAGATACCTTGATATAAAATGACTCAAGTAAAAGTGAGTCACCCAGTAAAATACTACTTGAGTAAAAGTAAAAAAGTATTTGGTTTTAAATATACTTAAGTATCAAAAGTAAATGGCATTGCTAAAATGTACTTAAGTATCAAAAGTAAATGGCATTGCTAAAATGTACTTAAGTATCAAAAGTAAAAGTATATATTATTTCAAGTTCCTCATATTAAGCGAACCAGACGGCACAATTTTCTTGTTTTTTGTTATTGGCGGATAGCCAGGGACACACTCCAACACTCAGACATAATTTACGAACAAAGCATTAGTGTTTAGTGAGTCCGACAGATCAGAGGCAGTAGAGATGACCAGGGATGTTCTCTGTTTAGTGAGTCCCCCAGATCAGAGGCAGTAGAGATGACCAGGGATGTTCTCTGTTTAGTGAGTCCCCCAGATCAGAGGCAGTAGAGATGACCAGGGATGTTCTCTGTTTAGTGAGTCCCCCAGATCAGAGGCAGTAGAGATGACCAGGGATGTTCTCTGTTTAGTGAGTCCCCCAGATCAGAGGCAGTAGAGATGAACAGAGATGTTCTCTTGATAAGTGTGTAAATTGGACCATTTTCCTGTCAAAATTAGTACTTTTGGGTGTCAGGGAAAATGTATGGAGTAAAAAGTACATACTTTCTTTAAGAATGTAGTGAAGTAAAAGTAAAAGTTGCCAAAAATAGTCAAGTAAAGTACAGATACCTCAAAAAACTACTTAAGTAGTACTTTAAAGTATTTTCACTTAAGTACTTTAAACCACTGGCGGTATGAGAATTGGAGTGGGTCTAGGGTTTACCGGATGATGGTGTTGATGTGAGCCATGACCTTTCAAAGCACTTCATGGCTACCGACGTGAGTGCTACAAGGTGGTAATCATTTAGGTAGGTTACCTTTGCTTTCTTGGGCACAGGGGCTATGGTGGCCTGCTCGAAACATGTAGGTATTACAGACTCGGTCAGGGAGAGGTTGAAAATGTCACTGAAGACACTTGCCAGTTGGTCCTTCGCATGCTCCGAGTACTGCTCCGAGTACACGTCCTGGTAATGCTCGGTGTGGATGTTGCCTGTAATCCATGGCTTCCGGTAGGGATATGTACGAACAATCACTGTGGGGACGATGTCTTCGATACACTTATTGATGAAGCCGGTGACTGAGGTGGTATACTCCTCAATGCCATTGGATGAATCCCAGAGCATATTCCAGTCTGTGCTGGCAAAACAGTCCTGCAGTGTGTGTGTGTGTATGCGTGTGTACACATTTGTGTTTGTGTGTGTGTGCTCACGTGCTTCTGTCGCTCTCTCTCTCTCATCCTCATTCAAATTTGACTCTCTGCCTTATATTGTGATGGTGATGGTGTTCGCTCATCTGAATGGGATTCACAGAGGAATGAGCAGGAGGTCAAAGGTCAACATTTCTCTACTTTGAGTGTTTTACCTCTCCCCCAACCCCTATGGCTCTTAATAATTCACACTAAAAGACAGGGGGAAGGTACTGAGGCGAGACAAAGAGGGGTAGCTGAATGGACGGGCATGGGTCCACTGTTTCAACGCTTGCACAAGTTAAAAAAATGTTTGTATTCATATTTTATGAAGACGGTTCCAGGGATGTGGACTCATGAATGATTGAAGTTCTCCCTCTCAACATGGGCTGTGTCCTCTGTCCACACAGTGTCATGTGTTTTGGTACTATGTTTTACGTAACGTTTTGGAAACCGCCGGGTCTTGTTCATGTAGGCTACTGTGAGAATGTTTGGATTCATGTAATTGATAAAACAATGTTTAATGTGTGAAACAAAAATAACCTTGACTGTATGATGATTCAAACATGCTCTAACCCCCAACATGCTCTAACCCCCAACATGCTCTAACCCCCAAACATGCTCTAACCCCCAAACATCCTCTAACCCCAAACATGCTCTAACCCCCAAACATGCTCTAACCCCAAACATGCTCTAACCCCCAAACATGCTCTAACCCCCAAACATGCTCTAACCTCAAACATGCTCTAACCCCAAACATGCTCTAACCCCAAACATGCTCTAACCCCCAAACATGCTCTAACCCCAAACATGCTCTAACCCCAAACATGCTCTAACCCCAAACATGCTCTAACCCCAATCATGCTCTAACCCACAAACATGCTCTAACCCCAAACATGCTCTAACCCCAAACATGCTCTAACCCCCAAACATGCTCTAACCCCCAACATGCTCTAACCCCCAAACATGCTCTAACCCCCAACATGCTCTAACCCCCAACATGCTCTAACCCCCAAACATGCTCTAACCCCCAACATGCTCTAACCCCCAACATGCTCTAACCCCAAACATGCTCTAACCCAAAACATGCTCTAACCCCCAAACATGCTCTAACCCCAAACATGCTCTAACCCCCAACATGCTCTAACCCCCAACATGCTCTAACCCCCAAACATGCTCTAACCCCCAAACATGCTCTAACCCCAAAATGTTTTCATAATTACCAGCAAACAATCATTTTAGATTAATGAAATTGAATGTAGACGATCAAAATCCATTCTTATTTCCCATGACCTTCTGTTCATTACATAACAGTGCATAGACATGCATGACCTTCTGTTCATTACATAACAGTGCATAGACATGCATGACCTTCTGTTCATTACATAACAGTGCATAGACATGCATGACCTTCTGTTCATTACATAACAGTGCATAGACATGCATGACCTTCTGTTCATTACATAACAGTGCATAGACATGCATGACCTTCTGTTCATTACATAACAGTGCATAGACATGCATGACCTTCTGTTCATTACATAACAGTGCATAGACATGCATGACCTTCTGTTCATTACATAACAGTGCATAGACATGCATGACCTTCTGTTCATTACATAACAGTGCATAGACATGCATGACCTTCTGTTCATTACATAACAGTGCATAGACATGCATGACCTTCTGTTCATTACATAACAGTGCATAGACATGCATGTCATTGAGGTCACGTTAAAGATTCCTATTTCCTCCATTCATTTTTTCCTTTGGTTTAAAGGAAAGCTCCTACATCAGTAATAATAGAATTACAGTGCCTTGATTAAGTTCATCCCCGGCGGGATTAACACTCCTGTGGGATAAAAGGGAACGTCGGGAACGTCTGGGAAAGTTCTAGGAAATCCAGCTTTCCCTGGACAAGGCCTTAATCCACGGTTTGTGTTTCCTATAGACACTGGACAGGTGGCTTAGAGGAGAGGCTCAGCCGTGGCCATTCAGATGGACTGGCTTTCACTTGGAGACTGGCATAAAGTACTGACTCACACACACTCTCCTAACTAGTATAACTTAACCTGGTAAACTCTCCTACCTAGTATAACTTTACCTGGTAAACTCTCCTACCGAGTATAACTACCTGGTAAACTCTCCTACCTAGTATAACTTTACCTGGTAAACTCTCCTACTTAGTATAACTTAACCTGGTAAACTCTCCTACCTAGTATAACTTTACCTGGTAAACTATCCTACCTAGTATAACTTTACCTGGTAAACTCTCCTACCTAGTATAACTACCTGGTAAACTCTCCTACCTAGTATAACTTAACCTGGTAAACTCTCCTACCTAGTATAACTTAACCTGGTAAACTCTCCTACCTAGTATAATCCTACCGGGTAAACTCTCCTACCTAGTATAACTTAACCTGGTAAACTCTCCTAACTAGTATAATCCTACCGGGTACATACACACTCCAGAACAGTATAAACCTACCACACATACTGCTGCCTAATATAACTTACCACACACACACACACAGTCCTACCCAGTACATCCCTACCATGTAGGATTATACAGGGCACAAAGACTATTCTTTCAGCCTTACTCTTGCAGGGAAAATACCATAGAAATGCTCCCTTTTGTTTGCAATGAAAACAATAAAACATGACTGGAAGTCATTATCGGTACCCTGGAACCACTTACAGTTTGTCTCAACACCACACCATCACTAATTTGTTCAGCAGTGTTTAGTGACGCTATCACCTGCGGGGATGGTAGAGAACTCCATGGCACCGGTGCTGACCGGCCTTAACTACAGTACATTCCTCTATCCCCATGAAACGGTGAGGCTGATTTTGGGGTTGTTATGGCACTATTCCCAGTCCTCATTCCCTAAGGACTCCCAGGATTTGTCACAAATGGCACCCTAATCCCTACATAGTGCACTACTTATGACGAGAGCGCTATGGGTCCTGGTCAAAAGTAGTGCACTATATAGGAAATAGGATGCTATTTAGGACGCAGACCCTATCTCTGTGCTGGGCTTTGGTCCTGAAGTATGACATCATCAGAGGAGAGGGACTCAAAAAAACAGCAACAACCAAACCTGGTCTGAATCATCGATCCACCAGTGAGACAGAGTTCACTTTTATAAAGGAGATTAGTGTGTGTGTGTGTGTGTGGTTTTGTGTGTGGTTTTGTGTGTGTGTGTGTGTGTGTGGTTTTGTGTGTGTGTGGTTTTGTGTGTGTGTGTGTGTGGTTTCGTGTGTGTGTGTGTGTGTGTGGTTTTGTGTGTGTGTGTGTGGTTTTGTGTGTGTGTGTGTGGTTTTGTGTGTGTGTGTGTGGTTTTGTGTGTGTGTGGTTTTGTGTGTGTGTGGTTTTGTGTGTGTGTGTGTGTGTGGTTTTGTGTGTGTGTGTGTGTGTGTGTGTGCCCTCCAGGCGAAGCTCTCATGGATGAGCAATAAGAACTCAGAATAAAGTTCTTTACCTTCTATCAGATAATTTAGCTGCATTTGACAGAGCTGGCCTGGCAGCAATATAACCAATAGAATAGTCCCAAAGGTACAAACTGCAACTCCCCCTCATCTAGCACTACAGTCTGGCTCAATCAAATGCTCGATCGAAAAAACGAACTCCAAACTTCTCAGAACTTTTGAAATGGCACCAGAGGAAGGTCAGTGAGTTAGATTATTTGTTCTATTGGATGAGGATGGTGCTCGATATCGTAAGTAAACAATGGGTCGACCTACGATGCAATCACCCTGCAGTAGTGTGTTAGAGCCATAATGGACTTTCTATTTACGGTGATGCTGTAATGACCCTCTAATTACCAACTTAATGGAGTGGAGATGGAGAGATGGGGCTGAAAGAGAGAGAGAGGGGGAAGAGAGAGAGAGAAACAGAGAGGGGGGAGGGGGTAGAGGAGGAGGAGAGAGAGAGGGGGAGGAGGAGAGAGAGAGAGAGAGAGGGAGGAGGAGGAGGAGAGGGTGGAGCAGGGGAGAGAAAGAGAGAGGGGGAGTGGAGGAGGAAGAGGAGGAGGAGAGAGGGGAGAGGAGGAGGAGAGAGAGAGCGGGGGGGAGAAAGAGGGAGGGAGAGGAGGAGGAAAGTGAGAGAGGGGGAGAGAGAGAGAGAGAGAGAGAGAGAGAGAGAGAGAGAGAGAGAGAGAGAGAGAGAGGGCTGATGGCCCCAGTGTCTGAGTCACATTAGTGGGGTCTAGGGACTTTGTGAAGGACACAGGTAGGGCTGAGTGCCTCACCTGACCATTCATTAACAAGTCTCTCTGACAATGTTTACACACTCCTAGGATAAACACATATCCAATTATTTGAGGAATTAGTCAAATAAACACAGCTAATTGGAGAAAATGGATTAGGTGATTGGGTGGTGTTTGATATGGAGATAAGGTTTACTCTTTGCAGAAGAGGTGTGTGTGTGTCTGTGCTTGCATGTGTGTGTGTGCTTGCGTGTCTGTCTGTCTGTCTGTCCGTCTGTCCGTGCGTGCGCGCGCGCGTGTGTGTGTAATAACAGGATGCTATCAGAATGTGGTTGTGATTAAGCGTGCGCTGATATGATATGCCTCTGGAAGAGAAGACCAATACAATCAGCAGATCAAGATTAAATATCACCAGAACCCAGTCCTTTACAACCCTCTCATCACCAATACATCACCACAACCCAGTCCTTTACAACTGTCTCATCACCAGTACATCACCACAACCCAGTCCTTTACAACTGAGACATCACCAATACATTGGTAGTATGTGACCAGTACATCACCACAACCCAGTCCTTTACAACTGTCTCATCACCAATACATCATCACAACCCAGTCCTTTACAACTGTCTCATCACCAGTACATCACCACAACCCAGTCCTTTACAACTGTCTCATCACCAGTACATCACCACAACCCAGTCCTTTACAACTTTCTCATCACCAGTACATCACCACAACCCAGTCCTTTACAACTGTCTCATCACCAGTACATCACCACAACCCAGTCCTTTACAACTGTCTCATCACCAGTACATCACCACAACCCAGTCCTTTTCAACTGTCTCATCACCAGTACATCATCACAACCCAGTCCTTTTCAACCCTCTCATCACCAGTACATCACCACAACCCAGTCCTTTCCAACTGAGACATCACCAATACATTGTTAGTATGTGACCAGTACATTACCAGTACATTGGTAGTTTGTGACCAGTACATCACCAGTACATTGGTAGTATGTGACCAGTACATCACCAGTACATTGGTAGTATGTGACCAGTACATTGGTATTATATGACCAGTACATCACCAGTACATTGGTAGTATGTGAGGTAATATACTGTGGACAAGGACACAGATGGCTAGTTCAAAGTCAGATTAGCCCTACTGTAAAGTACAGTACACATTTACAACTTTAACCCTCCTGTAAAGTACTGTACACATTTACAACTTTAACCCTCCACTTCTCCCTCTTCCTCCTGTCCCCTCATCTTTTCCACTCACTCACTCACTCACTCACTCACTCACTCACTCACTCACTCACTCACTCACTCACTCACTCACTCACTCACTCACTCACTCACTCACCTTGTATAAAAGTAGATCACCGCCATATAAATATTGAACAGGTGTTGTAGGACGTTCGCTGAGTGTTTCATTCAGCTGTTTTGTCTTCACTCTCCCTCCCGTTACTCTGAGTAACTTCATTGAGATGGATGGCCATACTACACGTTGCCCTTGGACAGGATTGTATATCAGTCTATAAAGCTGGAAGCACCACTGTCATCACTCAGAGTTTCACTGTGTCATTCTCCTGCGTTTAAATGTTAGTTTAGCGCTTGTCCTCCTTGAAACTCGTGTCAGCACTTCCTTGACAAGTACGCACACACACACACACACACACACACACACACACACACACACACACACACACACACACACACACACACACACACACACACACACACACACACACACACACACACACACACACACACGCACACACACACACACACACACACACACACACACACACACACACACACACACACACACACACACACACACACACACGCACACACGCGCATACACGCACACACACACACACACGTGCATACAAGCGCATACACGCACACACACACACACGCACACACGCGCATACACGCACACACGCGCATACACGCACACACGCGCATACACGCACACACGCACACGGTCAAAAGCAGAGAGGAGCTTTTTACTGCAGAGCCATTAGAAACCTAACCTGTTGTTGTTTACATAATGGCTGAGGTACTGCAGGTACAACAACCTTCCTTTGGCCTATGCACCATCTCCTGCCGTTATGCCCTTGAGCAAGGCACTTAACCCCCCCACAATTGCTCTGCATCCAAGGGCGCTGCATTGCTGCTGACCCTGTGCCTCTCAACGTGCTTCTCAACGTGCCTCTCAACATGCTTCTCAACGTGCCTCTCAACGTGCTTCTCAACGTGCCTCTCAACGTGCCTCTCAACGTGCCTCTCAACGTGCCTCTCAACGTGCTTCTCAACGTGCCTCTCAACGTGCCTCTCAACGTGCTCCTCAACGTGCCTCTCAACGTGCCTCTCAACGCGCCTCTCAACATGCTCCTCAACGTGCCTCTCAACGTGCTTCTCAACGTGCCTCTCAACGTGCCTCTCAACGTGTCTCTCAACGTGCCTCTCAACGTGCTTCTCAACGTGCCTCTCAACGTGCCTCTCAACGTGCTTCTCAACGTGCTTCTCAACGTGCTTCTCAACAAGCCTCTCAACGTGCCTCTCAACGTGCCTCTCAACGTGCCTCTCAACGTGCTCCTCAACGTGCCTCTCAACGTGCCTCTCAACGTGCCTCTCAACGTGCTCCTCAACATGCTTCTCAACGTGCTTCTCAAAGTGCTTTTCAACGTGCCTCTCAACGTGCCTCTCAACGTGCCTCTCAACGTGCCTCTCAACGTGCCTCTCAACGTGCTTCTCAACGTGCTTCTCAACGTGCCTCTCAATGTGCCTCTCAACGTGCTTCTCAACGTGCTTCTCAACGTGCCTCTCAACGTACCTCTCAACGTGCTTCTCAACGTGCTTCTCAACGTGCTTCTCAACGTACCTCTCAACGTGCCTCTCAACGTGCCTCTCAACGTGTGTGAATCCTGGGTTTATTGAGAAAGGCAGAAGATGAACTGCCGTTCTAACCAGTGGACAATAAAGTAATATTCTATTCTGTTCTATTCTATGTCAAGGTTGACCCACTCACCTGACTGAGAGTACACCACACTGCCAGGGAACGAGAAAGGAGATACCTAGTCAGTTGCACAATTGAATGCATTCAACCGAAATGTGTCTTCCGCATTTAACCCTCTGAATCAGAGAGGTGTTGCCTAGTCTATCATGGCTGAGTGAACAGAACAAATGTTTCATTTATGTCGTGGCACAGATTTCCTCCTGTGCTTTGATCTGTGCTCTCAATTGTACAGACTAGTTACAATTTACAAAACAGCTGACACTTTGGCTATTGCATGTGTTAACATGTTGGCACCATGACTCCAATAACCCCACCGAAAGACTCTAAAAAGGAGAACAAAAACAGATTAATCCTTCACTTGAAAGTTGAGTAATCTACGACTCAGCATCCGCTTATTAGCGAATGTGTCTGATCAAACGTTCTCTTAACATGGGAAGACATAATGCTCCCAGCACAGGAGGCTGCTGAGGGTAGAATGGCTCACAATAAAGACAGGAAGGGAACAAATGGAATGGTCAAACACATGGAAACCATGGAAACCATGTGTTTGATGTATTTGATACCATTCCACTGATTCCGCTCCAGTCATTACCACGAGCCCATCCTCCCCAATTATGGTGCCACCAACCTCCTGTGGCTCCCAGACAATTATGTGAATAGTGGAGAGAGGGTGCTATCCCCCCTCGCACAATAACAACGACCATGTTAAATCACTTGAAGGTTTCTTTGTGTTCTAGGGGATTTCTCAGCTAATCACATATTCCATGACATTTTATTAGGCACTAACGTATGATTTGAGATCAAATTCAGTTAATGACTTTAAAAGGCTTAAAAAATTGAGAATGGCGAGGCTGACCTCTAATGTGGGTTTGCTTTCCAGCAGCTTACCGATATGTGGATTTCATTTAATTGAATGTGAATTTGTATCTGTTTAAGGAAACTGAGGCCAGACTAGCTGTCTCACTCTTATCAGTATCTGGGGAAAAGAGAAAGGGGGGGTTTGATGTGATCTTGGGCAGCTGTCATGTTGGATTGGATCATAAACCTAAAAAGTTATGAAATCAAAAGGTGAGCAAAAAGACAGAAACAGCAGAGGTTCAGAGAGAAGACTTCATTTGACTATTTACAGCAGAGGTTCAGAGAGAAGACTTCATTTGACTATTTACAGCAGAGGTTCAGAGAGAAGACTTCATTTGACTATTTACAGCAGAGGTTCAGAGAGAAGACTTCATTTGACTATTTACAGCAGAGGTTCAGAGAGAAGACTTCATTTGACTATTTACAGCAGAGGTTCAGAGAGAAGACTTCATTTGACTATTTACAGCAGAGGTTCAGAGAGAAGACTTCATTTGACTATTTACAGCAGAGGTTCAGAGAGAAGACTTCATTTGACTATTTACAGCAGAGGTTCAGAGAGAAGACTTCATTTGACTATTTATATTTCAGACGGATATGTGTCTGGATGGGACAGAAGCCTCATTGTCAGGGAGAGAGACGTAGGCAGTAGTTAATTACATTTTTCTACTTAAGAAATGAAGAAGGGCTCTTTCAATCAGACCTTTGTCTCTATTCTCTCCTGAATCTAAGACATCCTCTTACAACAAAGATCATGGCTCCAGATACACACACACACACACACACACACACACACACACACACACACACACACACACACACACACACACACACACACACACACACACACACACACACACACACACACACACACACACACACACACACACACACTACTCAAGTCTCTCATACTTCACCAACTCTACTAATAACCCAACTCCTTTCACCTCTGGATCACTCTGTCATTCCTAGAACCTTTGGTATTTGGTATTTTATTAGGATCCCCATTAGCTGTTGCAAAAGCAGCAGCTACTCTTCCTGGGGTCAGTGGATATGACTAGCTTGTATAGTAACACACCAATCACACCTCTTATCATCATCTGGCAAAGTAGGCCAATTTATCTGGCAAAGTCCCTGCATAGTGCTCTTGAGAGGTGGAGGGATACAGTCTGAGCTCCTAATAGACTGGACAAAGCACTGCTTTTGTGTTCCTCCTCACATTGTCACAGCAGCACACTGTGACTGATGCAGGGACTGAAGCCAACGGAACTTTTTTCTCTCACTGAGATGATTAGATCAGACCATCCACAGGCAGACCTCCAGTCTAAGACAGATTGGTTTTGGCCCTTTACTTATCTGGTCAGGGTGTGAGGTTCAGTGTTGAGGAGAACGGAGGGCTCACACAGCCTAATAGAAATGGCACCCTAAAAGTGTAGACTCAGGGGTGTCAAACTCATCCCATGGAAGGCCGAGTGTCTGCTGGTCACGTTCAATCTGTGTCCAATTAAAACCTAGACAACCAGGTGAGGGGAGTTCCTAACCAATCAGTGACCTTCATTTTTATTTATTTAAAAAAATTTTATTTCACCTTTATTTAACCAGGTAGGCTAGTTGAGAACACCTTTATTTAACCAGGTAGGCTAGTTGAGAACACCTTTATTTAACCAGGTAGGCTAGTTGAGAACACCTTTATTTAACCAGGTAGGCTAGTTGAGAACACCTTTATTTAACCAGGTAGGCTAGTTGAGAACACCTTTATTTAACCAGGTAGGCTAGTTGAGAACACCTTTATTTAACCAGGTAGGCTAGTTGAGAACACCTTTATTTAACCAGGTAGGCTAGTTGAGAACACCTTTATTTAACCAGGTAGGCTAGTTGAGAACACCTTTATTTAACCAGGTAGGCTAGTTGAGAACACCTTTATTTAACCAGGGAGGCTAGTTGAGAACACCTTTATTTAACCAGGTAGGCTAGTTGAGAACACCTTTATTTAACCAGGTAGGCTAGTTGAGAACACCTTTATTTAACCAGGTAGGCTAGTTGAGAACACCTTTATTTAACCAGGTAGGCTAGTTGAGAACACCTTTATTTAACCAGGTAGGCTAGTTGAGAACACCTTTATTTAACCAGGTAGGCTAGTTGAGAACACCTTTATTTAACCAGGGAGGCTAGTTGAGAACACCTTTATTTAACCAGGTAGGCTAGTTGAGAACAAGTTCTCATTTGCAACTGCGACCTGGCCAAGATAAAGCATAGCAGTGTGAGCAGACAACAAAGAGTTACACATGGAGTAAACAATTAACAAGTCAATAACACAGTAGAAAACAAAGGGGGAGTCTATATACAATGTGTGCAAAAGGCATGAGGAGGTAGGCAAATAATTACAATTTTGCAGATGAACACTGGAGTGATGAATGATCAGATGGTCATGTACAGGTAGAGATATTGGTGTGCAAAAGAGCAGAAAAGTAAATAAATAAAAACAGTATGGGGATGAGGTAGGTGAAAAAGGGTGGGCTATTTACCAATAGACTATGTACAGCTGCAGCGATCGGTTAGCTGCTCAGATAGCTGATGTTTGAAGTTGGTGAGGGAGATAAAAGTCTCCAACTTCAGCGATTTTTGCAATTCGTTCCAGTCACAGGCAGCGTACTGGAACGAAAGGAACGAAAGGCGGCCAAATGAGGTGTTGGCTTTAGGGATGATCAGTGAGATACACCTGCTGGAGCGCGTGCTACGGATGGGTGTTGCCATCGTGACCAGTGAGCTGAGATAAGGCAGAGCTTTACCTAGCATGGACTTGTAGATGACCTGGAGCCAGTGGGTCTGGCGACGAATATGTAGCGAGGGCCAGCCGACTAGAGCATACAAGTCGCAGTGGTGGGTGGTATAAGGTGCTTTAGTGACAAAACGGATGGCACTGTGATAAACTGCATCCAGTTTGCTGAGTAGAGTGTTGGAAGCCATTTTGTAGATGACATCGCCGAAGTCGAGGATCGGTAGGATAGTCAGTTTTACTAGGGTAAGCTTGGCGGCGTGAGTGAAGGAGGCTTTGTTGCGGAATAGAAAGCCGACTCTTGATTTGATTTTCGATTGGAGATGTTTGATATGAGTCTGGAAGGAGAGTTTGCAGTCTAGCCAGACACCTAGGTACTTATAGACGTCCACATATTCTAGGTCGGAACCATCCAGGGTGGTGATGCTAGTCGGGCATGCGGGTGCAGGCAGCGACCGGTTGAAAAGCATGCATTTGGTTTTACTAGCGTTTAAGAGCAGTTGGAGGCCACGGAAGGAGTGCTGTATGGCATTGAAGCTTGTTTGGAGGTTAGATAGCACAGTGTCCAACACATTGACCAATTAAGTACAAGGAAAGAGTGAGAACCCGCACACACTCGCGTGGAATGAGTTTGATACCCTAAAGGTGTAAAGGGACTCAAATCTGGCTGTTTGTTTCCTTCTGACAAAAGACAGAAAATGATGTCTTTCAACGGATGTCTTGATGTCGTCATGAAAACTCCAGTTTTTGGGTTTAATCTAGAGCACAAAATGGTTGCTTGGTAAAACACAACATGCATTTTCTACAGTATATACAGTATGTGAAGCCATGCCAGGCTTTATAGCCTACACATAGCAACACAACTTTATAGCCTACACATAACAACACAACTTTATAGTCTATACATAACAACACAACTTTATAGCCTACACATAACAACACAACTTTATAGCCTATACATAACAACACAACCTTATAGCCTACACATAACAACACAACTTTATAGCCTACACATAACAACACAACTTTATAGCCTACACATAACAACACAACTTTATAGTCTATACATAACAACACAACTTTATAGCCTACACATAGCAACACAACTTTATAGCCTACACATAACAACACAACTTTATAGTCTATACATAACAACACAACTTTATAGTCTATACATATCAACACAACTTTATAGCCTATACATAACAACACAACCTTATAGCCTACACATAACAACACAACCTTATAGCCTACACATAACAACACAACCTTATAGCCTACACATAACAACACAACTTTATAGCCTACACATAACAACACAACTTTATAGTCTATACATAACAACACAACCTTATAGCCTACACATAACAACACAACCTTATAGCCTACACATAACAACACAACCTTATAGCCTACACATAACAACACAACCTTATAGCCTACACATAGCAACACAACTTTATAGCCTACACATAACAACACAACTTTATAGTCTATACATAACAACACAACTTTATAGTCTATACATAACAACACAACTTTATAGCCTATACATAACAACACAACCGTATAGCCTACACATAACAACTTTATAGCCTATACATAACAACACAACCTTATAGCCTACACATAACAACACAACCTTATAGCCTACACATAACAACACAACCTTATAGCCTACACATAACAACACAACTTTATAGCCTACACATAACAACACAACTTTATAGTCTATACATAACAACACAACCTTATAGCCTACACATAACAACACAACCTTATAGCCTACACATAACAACACAACCTTATAGCCTACACATAGCAACACAACTTTATAGCCTACACATAACAACACAACTTTATAGTCTATACATAACAACACAACTTTATAGTCTATACATAACAACACAACTTTATAGCCTATACATAACAACACAACCTTATAGCCTACACATAACAACTTTATAGCCTATACATAACAACACAACATTATAGCCTACACCTAACACAACTTTATAGCCTACACATAACAACACAACCTTATAGCCTACACATAACAACACAACCTTATAGCCTACACATAACAACACAACCTTATAGCCTACACATAACAACACAACTTTATAGCCTACACATAACAACACAATCTTATAGCCTACACATAACAACACAACTTTATAGCCTACACATGACAACACAACTTTATAGCATACACATAACAACACAACTTTATAGCCTACACATAACAACACAACTTTATAGCCTACACATAACAACACAACTTTATAGCCTATACATAACAACACAACCTTATAGCCTACACATAACAACACAACCTTATAGCCTACACATAACAAAACAACCTTATAGCCTACACATAACAACACAACTTTATAGCCTACACATAACAACACAACTTTATAGCCTATACATAACAACACAACTTTATAGCCTACACATAACACAATTCTCTTCCAATTCCTCTTTCTTTGACTATTTTCAACTGTCCCAGACAGTGAGAGCAGGATCAAACGTAGCTTCTTCTCAGAATTCATGTGAATAATACTGTCAAGACAAAAATGGCCCCTCTGAAACAAGCAGGAATTTTATAATAAAGTCAGTCTTTGTTGGGCCTTTTAGAGTAAGAGAGTCACTCTATGGAGTGCAGACATTAAATAAAATCAAATCAAATTTATTTATATAGCCCTTCGTACATCAGCTGATATCTCAAAGTGCTGTACAGAAACCCAGCCTAAAACCCCAAACAGCAAGCAATGCAGGTGTAGAAGCACGGTGGCTAGGAAAAACTCCCTAGAAAGGCCAATACCTAGGAAGAAACCTAGAGAGGAACCAGGCTATGTGGGGTGGCCAGTCCTCTTCTGGCTGTGCCGGGTGGAGATTATAACAGAACATGGCCAAGATGTTCAATGTTCATAAATGACCAGCATGGTCGAATAATAGTAAGGCAGAACAGTTGAAACTAGAGCAGCAGCACAGTCAGGTGGAAGTTGAAACTGGAGCAGCAGCATGGCCAGGTAGACTGGGGACAGCAAGGAGTCATCATGTCAGGTAGTCCTGGGGCATGGTCCTAGGGCTCAGGTCAGTTGAAACTGGAACAGCAGCATGGCCAGGTGGACTGGGGACAGCAAGGAGTCATCATGTCAGGTAGTCCTGGGGCATGGTCCTAGGGCTCAGGTCCTCCGAGAGAGAAAAAGAAAGAGAGAAGGAGAGAATTAGAGAACGCACACTTAGATTCACACAGGACACCGAATAGGACAGGAGAAGTACTCCAGATATAACAAACTGACCCCAGCCCCCCGACACATAAACTACTGCAGCATAAATACTGGAGGCTGAGACAGGAGGGGTCAGGAGACACTGTGGCCCCAGCCGAGGACACCCCCGGACAGGGCCAAACAGGAAGGATATAACCCCACCCACTTTGCCAAAGCACAGCCCCCACACCACTAGAGGGATATCTTCAACCACCAACTTACCATCCTGAGACAAGGCTGAGTATAGCCCACAAAGATCTCCGCCACGGCACAACCCAAGGGGGGGGGGGGCGCCAACCCAGACAGGATGACCACAACAGTGAATCAACCCACTCAGGTGACGCACCCCCTCCAGGGACGGCATGAGAGAGCCCCAGCAAGCCAGTGACTCAGCCCCTGTAATAGGGTTAGAGGCAGAGAATCCCAGTGGAAAGAGGGGAACCGGCCAGGCAGAGACAGCAAGGTCGGTTCGTTGCTCCAGAGCCTTTCCGTTCACCTTCCCACTCCTGGGCCAGACTACACTCAATCATATGACCCACTGAAGAGATGAGTCTTCAGTAAAGACTTAAAGGTTGAGACCGAGTTTGCGTCTCTGACATGGGTAGGCAGACCGTTCCATAAAAATGGAGCTCTATAGGAGAAAGCCCTGCCTCCAGCTGTTTGCTTAGAAATTCTAGGGACAATTAGGAGGCCTGCGTCTTGTGACCGTAGCGTACGTATAGGTATGTACGGCAGGACCAAATCAGAGAGATAGGTAGGAGCAAGCCCATGTAATGCTTTGTAGGTTAGCAGTAAAACCTTGAAATCAGCCCTTGCTTTGACAGGAAGCCAGTGTAGAGAGGCTAGCACTGGAGTAATATGATCAAATTTTTTGGTTCTAGTCAGGATTCTAGCAGCCGTATTTAGCACTAACTGAAGTTTATTTAGTGCTTTATCCGGGTAGCCGGAAAATAGAGCATTGCAGTAGTCTAACCTAGAAGTGACAAAAGCATGGATTAATTTTTCTGCATCATTTTTGGACAGAAAGTTTCTGATTTTTGCAATGTTACGTAGATGGAAAAAAGCTGTCCTCGAAATGGTCTTGATATGTTCTTCAAAAGAGAGATCAGGGTCCAGAGTAACGCCGAGGTCCTTCACAGTTTTATTTGAGACGACTGTACAACCATTAAGATTAATTGTCAGATTCAACAGAAGATCTCTTTGTTTCTTGGGACCTAGAACAAGCATCTCTGTTTTGTCCGAGTTTAATAGTAGAAAGTTTGCAGCCATCCACTTCCTTATGTCTGAAACACATGCTTCTAGCGAGGGCAATTTTGGGGCTTCACCATGTTTCATTGAAATGTACAGCTGTGTGTCATCCGCATAGCAGTGAAAGTTTACATTATGTTTTCGAATAACATCCCCAAGAGGTAAACTATATAGTGAAAACAATAGTGGTCCTAAAACGGAACCTTGAGGAACACCGAAATTTACAGTTGATTTGTCAGAGGACAAACCATTCACAGAGACAAACTGATATCTTTCCGACAGATAAGATCTAAACCAGGCCAGAACATGTCCGTGTAGACCAATTTGGGTTTCCAATCTCTCCAAAAGAATGTGGTGATCGATGGTATCAAAAGCAGCACTAAGGTCTAGGAGCACGAGGACAGATGCAGAGCCTCGGTCCGATGCCATTAAAATGTCATTTACCACCTTCACAAGTGCCGTCTCAGTGCTATGATGGGGTCTAAAACCAGACTGAAGCATTTCGTATACATTGTTTGTCTTCAGGAAGGCAGTGAGTTGCTGCGCAACAGCCTTCTCTAAAATTTTTGAGAGGAATGGAAGATTCGATATAGGCCGATAGTTTTTTATATTTTCTGGGTCAAGGTTTGGCTTTTTCAAGAGAGGCTTTATTACTGCCACTTTTAGTGAGTTTGGTACACATCCAGTGGATAGAGAGCCGTTTATTATGTTCAACATAGGAGGGCCAAGCACAGGAAGCAGCTCTTTCAGTAGTTTAGTTGGAATAGGGTCCAGTATGCAGCTTGAAGGTTTAGAGGCCATGATTATTTTCATCATTGTGTCAAGAGATATAGTACTAAAACACTTGAGCGTCTCTCTTGATCCTAGGTCCTGGCAGAGTTGTGCAGACTCAGGACAACTGAGGTTTGGAGGAATACGCAGGTTTAAAGAGGAGTCCGTAATTTGCTTTCTAATAATCATAATCTTTTCCTCAAAGAAGTTCATGAATTTATCACTGCTAAAGTGAAAGTCATCCTCTCTTGGGGAATGCTGCTTTTTAGTTAGCTTTGCGACAGTATTAAAAAGGAATTTCGGATTGTTCTTATTTTCCTCAATTAAGTTAGAAAAATAGGATGATCGAGCAGCAGTAAGGGCTCTACGGTACTGCACGGTACCGTCCTTCCAAGCTAGTCGGAAGACTTCCAGTTTGGTGTGGCGCCATTTCCGTTCCAATTTTCTGGAAGCTTGCTTCAGAGCTCGGGTATTTTCTGTGTACCAGGGAGCTAGTTTCTTATGAGACATTTTTTTAGTTTTTAGGGGTGCAACTGCATCTAGGGTATTGCGCAAGGTTAGATTGAGATCCTCAGTTAGGTGGTTAACTGATTTTTGTCCTCTGGCGTCCTTGGGTAGGCAGAGGGAGTCTGGAAGGGCATCAAGGAATCTTTGTGTTGTCTGTGAATTTATAGCACGACTTTTGATGTTCCTTGGTTGGGGTCTAAGCAGATTATTTGTTGCAATTGCAAACGTAATAAAATGGTGGTCCGATAGTCCAGGATTATGAGGAAAAACATTAAGATCCACCACATTTATTCCATGGGACAAAACTAGGTCCAGCGTATGACTGTGACAGTGAGTGGGTCCAGAGACATGTTGGACAAAACCCACTGAGTCGATGATGGCTCCGAAAGCCTTTTGGAGTGGGTCTGTGGACTTTTCCATGTGAATATTAAAGTCACCAAAGATTAGAATATTATCTGCTATGACTACAAGGTCCGATAGGAATTCAGGGAACTCAGTGAGAAACGCTGTATATGGCCCAGGAGGCCTGTAAACAGTAGCTATAAAAAGTGATTGAGTAGGCTGCATAGATTTCATGACTAGAAGCTCAAAAGACGAAAATGTCATTTTTTTTTTTGTAAATTGAAATTTGCTATCGTAAATGTTAGCAACACCTCCGCCTTTGCGGGATGCACGGGGGATATGGTCACTAGTGTAGCCAGGAGGTGAGGCCTCATTTAAAACAGTAAATTCATCAGGCTTAAGCCATGTTTCAGTCAGGCCAATCACATTACACCAGCAGTCCATAGCGAAACCCCTCTCCCCAGTCAGTGAAAGGCAGACCAAGTTCAGCTACCGTCCCCCTCTGACAAACACCCAACTGTGTGAATATAAATACACACCCAGTCACCATCACACTAAATAAGACATGGACTAGACCTGTCATCTCTACTCACCCTGACACACTCTGTTAAAGGAGCAATCTATGAATGCTACATCCATTTTTAGACTTGTAAATTATTTATATATTAGCCATGATTCTTCAGGAATATAACCTATAAACAAACGTCTCATGAGCTTTGTTCAACTGTCTAACCCCCCCAGAACCAAAAATATAAACATGTTTTACTCCTTTGTTTGTAAACAATTTAATTGTTTTTTTACTATAACTTTGATATTATGTAGTCAGTCCTTGCATTCATAGCTCAAATCAAATCAAATCAAATGTATTTGTCACATACACATGGTTAGCGGATGTTAATGCGAGTGTAGCGAAATGCTTGTGCTTCTAGTTCCGACAATGCAGTAATAACCAACGAGTAATCTAACCTAACAATTCCACAACTACTACCTTATACACACAAGTGTAAAGGGATAAAGAATATGTACATAAAGATATATGAATGAGTGATGGTACAGAACGGCATAGGCAAGATGCAGTAGATGGTATAGAGTACAGTATATACATATGAGATGAGTAATGTAGGGTATATAAACATAAAGTGGCTAGTGATACATGTATTACATAAAGATGGCAAGATGCAGTAGATGATATAGAGTACAGTATATACATATACATATGAGATGAGTAATGTAGGCTATGTAAACATTATATTAAGTAGCTCTGTCTATGAATTTGAGAGTGGTTACATTTATCCAGCTCCATCCCTATGCTTTTTTCCCCCAAAATAGTGGCAGGGTGGCGCTTTGTTATTGTTTGAACTGGAGATTGCCCCTTTGAAGGGACAATCAGATTCTCTAGCCCATCGCTCATCTTACCAAGCAAAGGGGTGGGGTAAGGCTGTTGAAATTGAAGATCTTGGTTATCACACCTCCTCTGATAAATGATTTAATTGTGTTCTTCTACAGAGAAAGAAAAGAGTCACCCTGTCAAAGGGGAGTGCATTGATCCTATTTCTATGGTGGCAGACTTAAGCCATAGGCTGGAAGTTCAGCCAGTCATATTACACTGTGATACATTGGCCTACTTTGCCAGTTTACCTGAAAAAAGTGAATTCATCTCAAATCAAATCAAATGTTATTGGTGGCTAGTGATACATGTATTACATAAAGATGGCAAGATGCATGTGTTGCATGTGTTTAGCAAATGTTATTGCAGGTATATCAAAATGCTTGTATTTCTAGCTCCACAGTGCAGTAATAACTAGCAAGTAATATCTAACCATTTCACAACAATACACACAATACACACAATACACACAATACGCACAAATCTAAAGTAAAGGAATGGAATTAAGAATATATAAATATTTAGACGAGCGGCATAGACTAAGATACAGTAGAATAGGATACAGTATATACATATGAGATGAGTAATACATAGACTAAGATACAGTAGAATAGGATACAATACAGTATATACATATGAGATGAGTAATACATAGACTAAGATACAGTAGAATAGAATACAATACAGTATATACATATGAGATGAGTAATACATAGACTAAGATACAGTAGAATAGGATACAGTATATACATATGAGATGAGTAATACATAGACTAAGATACAGTAGAATAGGATACAATACAGTATATACATATGAGATGAGTAATACATAGACTAAGATACAGTAGAATAGGATACAATACAGTATATACATATGAGATGAGTAATACATAGACTAAGATACAGTAGAATAGGATACAATACAGTATATACATATGAGATGAGTAATACATAGACTAAGATACAGTAGAATAGTATACAATACAGTATATACATATGAGATGAGTAATACATAGACTAAGATACAGTAGAATAGGATACAATACAGTATATACATATGAGATGAGTAATACATAGACTAAGATACAGTAGAATAGGATACAATACAGTATATACATATGAGATGAGTAATACATAGACTAAGATACAGTAGAATAGTATACAATACAGTATATACATATGAGATGAGTAATACATAGACTAAGATACAGTAGAATAGGATACAATACAGTATATACATATGAGGTGAGTAATACATAGACTAAGATACAGTAGAATAGGATACAATACAGTATATACATATGAGATGAGTAATACATAGACTAAGATACAGTAGAATAGGATACAATACAGTATATACATATGAGATGAGTAATACATAGACTAAGATACAGTAGAATAGGATACAATACAGTATATACATATGAGATGAGTAATACATAGACTAAGATACAGTAGAATAGAATAGAATACAGTATATACATATGAGATGAGTAATACATAGACTAAGATACAGTAGAATAGGATACAATACAGTATATACATATGAGATGAGTAATACATAGACTAAGATACAGTAGAATAGGATACAATACAGTATATACATATGAGATGAGTAATACATAGACTAAGATACAGTAGAATAGGATAGAATACAGTATATACATATGAGATGAGTAATACATAGACTAAGATACAGTAGAATAGGATACAGTATATACATATGAGATGAGTAATACATAGACTAAGATACAGTAGAATAGGATACAATACAGTATATACATATGAGATGAGTAATACATAGACTAAGATACAGTAGAATAGGATACAATACAGTATATACATATGAGATGAGTAATACATAGACTAAGATACAGTAGAATAGGATAGAATACAGTATATACATATGAGATGAGTAATACATAGACTAAGATACAGTAGAATAGGATACAGTATATACATATGAGATGAGTAATACATAGACTAAGATACAGTAGAATAGGATACAATACAGTATATACATATGAGATGAGTAATACATAGACTAAGATACAGTAGAATAGGATACAATACAGTATATACATATGAGATGAGTAATACATAGACTAAGATACAGTAGAATAGAATACAGTATACACATATGAGATGAGTAATACATAGACTAAGATACAGTAGAATAGAATACAGTATACACATATGAGATGAGTAATACATAGACTAAGATACAGTAGAATAGGATAGAATACAGTATATACATATGAGATGAGTAATACATAGACTAAGATACAGTAGAATAGGATAGAATACAGTATATACATATGAGATGAGTAATACATAGACTAAGATACAGTAGAATATAATACAGTATATACATATGAGATGAGTAATACATAGACTAAGATACAGTAGAATAGGATACAATACAGTATATACATATGAGATGAGTAATACATAGACTAAGATACAGTAGAATAGAATACAGTATACACATATGAGATGAGTAATACATAGACTAAGATACAGTAGAATAGGATAGAATACAGTATATACATATGAGATGAGTAATACATAGACTAAGATACAGTAGAATAGGATAGAATACAGTATATACATATGAGATGAGTAATACATAGACTAAGATACAGTAGAATATAATACAGTATATACATATGAGATGAGTAATACATAGACTAAGATACAGTAGAATAGGATACAATACAGTATATACATATGAGATGAGTAATACATAGACTAAGATACAGTAGAATAGTATACAATACAGTATATACATATGAGATGAGTAATACATAGACTAAGATACAGTAGAATAGGATACAATACAGTATATACATATGAGGTGAGTAATACATAGACTAAGATACAGTAGAATAGGATACAATACAGTATATACATATGAGATGAGTAATACATAGACTAAGATACAGTAGAATAGGATACAATACAGTATATACATATGAGATGAGTAATACATAGACTAAGATACAGTAGAATAGGATACAATACAGTATATACATATGAGATGAGTAATACATAGACTAAGATACAGTAGAATAGGATACAATACAGTATATACATATGAGATGAGTAATACATAGACTAAGATACAGTAGAATAGAATAGAATACAGTATATACATATGAGATGAGTAATACATAGACTAAGATACAGTAGAATAGGATACAATACAGTATATACATATGAGATGAGTAATACATAGACTAAGATACAGTAGAATAGGATACAATACAGTATATACATATGAGATGAGTAATACATAGACTAAGATACAGTAGAATAGGATAGAATACAGTATATACATATGAGATGAGTAATACATAGACTAAGATACAGTAGAATAGGATACAGTATATACATATGAGATGAGTAATACATAGACTAAGATACAGTAGAATAGGATACAATACAGTATATACATATGAGATGAGTAATACATAGACTAAGATACAGTAGAATAGGATACAATACAGTATATACATATGAGATGAGTAATACATAGACTAAGATACAGTAGAATAGGATAGAATACAGTATATACATATGAGATGAGTAATACATAGACTAAGATACAGTAGAATAGGATACAGTATATACATATGAGATGAGTAATACATAGACTAAGATACAGTAGAATAGGATACAATACAGTATATACATATGAGATGAGTAATACATAGACTAAGATACAGTAGAATAGGATACAATACAGTATATACATATGAGATGAGTAATACATAGACTAAGATACAGTAGAATAGAATACAGTATACACATATGAGATGAGTAATACATAGACTAAGATACAGTAGAATAGGATACAATACAGTATATACATATGAGATGAGTAATACATAGACTAAGATACAGTAGAATAGGATACAATACAGTATATACATATGAGATGAGTAATACATAGACTAAGATACAGTAGAATAGGATACAATACAGTATATACATATGAGATGAGTAATACATAGACTAAGATACAGTAGAATAGAATACAGTATACACATATGAGATGAGTAATACATAGACTAAGATACAGTAGAATAGGATAGAATACAGTATATACATATGAGATGAGTAATACATAGACTAAGATACAGTAGAATAGGATAGAATACAGTATATACATATGAGATGAGTAATACATAGACTAAGATACAGTAGAATAGGATAGAATACAGTATATACATATGAGATGAGTAATACATAGACTAAGATACAGTAGAATAGGATAGAATACAGTATATACATATGAGATGAGTAATACATAGACTAAGATACAGTAGAATATAATACAGTATATACATATGAGATGAGTAATACATAGACTAAGATACAGTAGAATAGGATACAATACAGTATATACATATGAGATGAGTAATACATAGACTAAGATACAGTAGAATAGAATACAGTATACACATATGAGATGAGTAATACATAGACTAAGATACAGTAGAATAGGATAGAATACAGTATATACATATGAGATGAGTAATACATAGACTAAGATACAGTAGAATAGGATAGAATACAGTATATACATATGAGATGAGTAATACATAGACTAAGATACAGTAGAATATAATACAGTATATACATATGAGATGAGTAATACATAGACTAAGATACAGTAGAATAGGATACAATACAGTATATACATATGAGATGAGTAATACATAGACTAAGATACAGTAGAATAGTATACAATACAGTATATACATATGAGATGAGTAATACATAGACTAAGATACAGTAGAATAGGATACAATACAGTATATACATATGAGGTGAGTAATACATAGACTAAGATACAGTAGAATAGGATACAATACAGTATATACATATGAGATGAGTAATACATAGACTAAGATACAGTAGAATAGGATACAATACAGTATATACATATGAGATGAGTAATACATAGACTAAGATACAGTAGAATAGGATACAATACAGTATATACATATGAGATGAGTAATACATAGACTAAGATACAGTAGAATAGGATACAATACAGTATATACATATGAGATGAGTAATACATAGACTAAGATACAGTAGAATAGAATAGAATACAGTATATACATATGAGATGAGTAATACATAGACTAAGATACAGTAGAATAGGATACAATACAGTATATACATATGAGATGAGTAATACATAGACTAAGATACAGTAGAATAGGATACAATACAGTATATACATATGAGATGAGTAATACATAGACTAAGATACAGTAGAATAGGATAGAATACAGTATATACATATGAGATGAGTAATACATAGACTAAGATACAGTAGAATAGGATACAGTATATACATATGAGATGAGTAATACATAGACTAAGATACAGTAGAATAGGATACAATACAGTATATACATATGAGATGAGTAATACATAGACTAAGATACAGTAGAATAGGATACAATACAGTATATACATATGAGATGAGTAATACATAGACTAAGATACAGTAGAATAGGATAGAATACAGTATATACATATGAGATGAGTAATACATAGACTAAGATACAGTAGAATAGGATACAGTATATACATATGAGATGAGTAATACATAGACTAAGATACAGTAGAATAGGATACAATACAGTATATACATATGAGATGAGTAATACATAGACTAAGATACAGTAGAATAGGATACAATACAGTATATACATATGAGATGAGTAATACATAGACTAAGATACAGTAGAATAGAATACAGTATACACATATGAGATGAGTAATACATAGACTAAGATACAGTAGAATAGGATACAATACAGTATATACATATGAGATGAGTAATACATAGACTAAGATACAGTAGAATAGGATACAATACAGTATATACATATGAGATGAGTAATACATAGACTAAGATACAGTAGAATAGGATACAATACAGTATATACATATGAGATGAGTAATACATAGACTAAGATACAGTAGAATAGAATACAGTATACACATATGAGATGAGTAATACATAGACTAAGATACAGTAGAATAGGATAGAATACAGTATATACATATGAGATGAGTAATACATAGACTAAGATACAGTAGAATAGGATAGAATACAGTATATACATATGAGATGAGTAATACATAGACTAAGATACAGTAGAATATAATACAGTATATACATATGAGATGAGTAATACATAGACTAAGATACAGTAGAATAGGATACAATACAGTATATACATATGAGATGAGTAATACATAGACTAAGATACAGTAGAATAGAATACAGTATACACATATGAGATGAGTAATACATAGACTAAGATACAGTAGAATAGGATAGAATACAGTATATACATATGAGATGAGTAATACATAGACTAAGATACAGTAGAATAGGATAGAATACAGTATATACATATGAGATGAGTAATACATAGACTAAGATACAGTAGAATATAATACAGTATATACATATGAGATGAGTAATACATAGACTAAGATACAGTAGAATAGGATACAATACAGTATATACATATGAGATGAGTAATACATAGACTAAGATACAGTAGAATAGGATACAATACAGTATACACATATGAGATGAGTAATACATAGACTAAGATACAGTAGAATAGGATACAATACAGTATATACATATGAGATGAGTAATACATAGACTAAGATACAGTAGAATAGAATACAATACAGTATATACATATGAGATGAGTAATACATAGACTAAGATACAGTAGAATAGGATACAATACAGTATATACATATGAGATGAGTAATACATAGACTAAGATACAGTAGAATAGGATACAATACAGTATATACATATGAGATGAGTAATACATAGACTAAGATACAGTAGAATAGAATACAGTATACACATATGAGATGAGTAATACATAGACTAAGATACAGTAGAATAGAATACAGTATACACATATGAGATGAGTAATACATAGACTAAGATACAGTAGAATAGGATAGAATACAGTATATACATATGAGATGAGTAATACATAGACTAAGATACAGTAGAATAGGATAGAATACAGTATATACATATGAGATGAGTAATACATAGACTAAGATACAGTAGAATATAATACAGTATATACATATGAGATGAGTAATACATAGACTAAGATACAGTAGAATAGGATACAATACAGTATATACATATGAGATGAGTAATACATAGACTAAGATACAGTAGAATAGAATACAGTATACACATATGAGATGAGTAATACATAGACTAAGATACAGTAGAATAGGATAGAATACAGTATATACATATGAGATGAGTAATACATAGACTAAGATACAGTAGAATAGGATAGAATACAGTATATACATATGAGATGAGTAATACATAGACTAAGATACAGTAGAATATAATACAGTATATACATATGAGATGAGTAATACATAGACTAAGATACAGTAGAATAGGATACAATACAGTATATACATATGAGATGAGTAATACATAGACTAAGATACAGTAGAATAGTATACAATACAGTATATACATATGAGATGAGTAATACATAGACTAAGATACAGTAGAATAGGATACAATACAGTATATACATATGAGGTGAGTAATACATAGACTAAGATACAGTAGAATAGGATACAATACAGTATATACATATGAGATGAGTAATACATAGACTAAGATACAGTAGAATAGGATACAATACAGTATATACATATGAGATGAGTAATACATAGACTAAGATACAGTAGAATAGGATACAATACAGTATATACATATGAGATGAGTAATACATAGACTAAGATACAGTAGAATAGGATACAATACAGTATATACATATGAGATGAGTAATACATAGACTAAGATACAGTAGAATAGAATAGAATACAGTATATACATATGAGATGAGTAATACATAGACTAAGATACAGTAGAATAGGATACAATACAGTATATACATATGAGATGAGTAATACATAGACTAAGATACAGTAGAATAGGATACAATACAGTATATACATATGAGATGAGTAATACATAGACTAAGATACAGTAGAATAGGATAGAATACAGTATATACATATGAGATGAGTAATACATAGACTAAGATACAGTAGAATAGGATACAGTATATACATATGAGATGAGTAATACATAGACTAAGATACAGTAGAATAGGATACAATACAGTATATACATATGAGATGAGTAATACATAGACTAAGATACAGTAGAATAGGATACAATACAGTATATACATATGAGATGAGTAATACATAGACTAAGATACAGTAGAATAGGATAGAATACAGTATATACATATGAGATGAGTAATACATAGACTAAGATACAGTAGAATAGGATACAGTATATACATATGAGATGAGTAATACATAGACTAAGATACAGTAGAATAGGATACAATACAGTATATACATATGAGATGAGTAATACATAGACTAAGATACAGTAGAATAGGATACAATACAGTATATACATATGAGATGAGTAATACATAGACTAAGATACAGTAGAATAGAATACAGTATACACATATGAGATGAGTAATACATAGACTAAGATACAGTAGAATAGGATACAATACAGTATATACATATGAGATGAGTAATACATAGACTAAGATACAGTAGAATAGGATACAATACAGTATATACATATGAGATGAGTAATACATAGACTAAGATACAGTAGAATAGGATACAATACAGTATATACATATGAGATGAGTAATACATAGACTAAGATACAGTAGAATAGAATACAGTATACACATATGAGATGAGTAATACATAGACTAAGATACAGTAGAATAGGATAGAATACAGTATATACATATGAGATGAGTAATACATAGACTAAGATACAGTAGAATAGGATAGAATACAGTATATACATATGAGATGAGTAATACATAGACTAAGATACAGTAGAATATAATACAGTATATACATATGAGATGAGTAATACATAGACTAAGATACAGTAGAATAGGATACAATACAGTATATACATATGAGATGAGTAATACATAGACTAAGATACAGTAGAATAGAATACAGTATACACATATGAGATGAGTAATACATAGACTAAGATACAGTAGAATAGGATAGAATACAGTATATACATATGAGATGAGTAATACATAGACTAAGATACAGTAGAATAGGATAGAATACAGTATATACATATGAGATGAGTAATACATAGACTAAGATACAGTAGAATATAATACAGTATATACATATGAGATGAGTAATACATAGACTAAGATACAGTAGAATAGGATACAATACAGTATATACATATGAGATGAGTAATACATAGACTAAGATACAGTAGAATAGGATACAATACAGTATATACATATGAGATGAGTAATACATAGACTAAGATACAGTAGAATAGGATACAATACAGTATATACATATGAGATGAGTAATACATAGACTAAGATACAGTAGAATAGAATACAATTCAGTATATACATATGAGATGAGTAATACATAGACTAAGATACAGTAGAATAGAATACAATTCAGTATATACATATGAGATGAGTAATACATAGACTAAGATACAGTAGGATAGAATACAATACAGTATATACATATGAGATGAGTAATACATAGACTAAGATACAGTAGAATAGAATACAATACAGTATATACATATGAGATGAGTAATACATAGACTAAGATACAGTAGAATAGAATACAATACAGTATATACATATGAGATGAGTAATACATAGACTAAGATACAGTAGAATAGAATACAATACAGTATATACATATGAGATGAGTAATACATAGACTAAGATACAGTAGAATAGAATACAATACAGTATATACATATGAGATGAGTAATACATAGACTAAGATACAGTAGAATAGAATACAATACAGTATATACATATGAGATGAGTAATACATAGACTAAGATACAGTAGAATAGGATACAATACAGTATATACATATGAGATGAGTCATGCAAAATATGTAAACATTAAGTGACTAGTGTTGCATTATTAAAGTGGCCAGTGAGTTCAAGTCTATGTATATAGGGCAGCAGCCTCTAATGTGCTAGTGATGGCTATTTAACAGTCTGATGGCCTTCAGATAGAAGACATTTTTCAGTCTCTCGGCCCTAGCTTTGATGCACCTGTACTGACCTCACCTTCTGGATGATAGCGGGGTAAACAGGCAGTGGCTCGGGTAGTTGTTGTCCTTCATTATTGTTTTGGCCTTACTGTGACATTGAGAGCTGTAGGTGTCCTGGAGGGCAGGTAGATTGCCCCCCCGGTGATGCGTTGGACAGACCGCACCACCCTCTGGAGAGCCCTGCGGTTGCGGGCAGTGCAGTTGCCGTACCAGGCTGTGATACAGCCTGACAGGATGCTCTCAATTGTGCAGCTGTCAAAGTTCGTTAGGGTTTTAGGTGTCAAGCCAAACTGAGGTTGAAGAGGCTGAGCCTCCTGAGGTTGAAGAGGTGCTGTTGCGCTTTCTTCCCCACACTGTTTGTGTGGGTGGACCATTTCAGTTTGTCAGTGATGTGTACGCAGAGGAACTTGAAGCTTTCCACCTTCTCCACTACTGTCCCGTTGATGTAGATAGGGGGGTGCTCCCTCTGCTGTTTCCTGAAGTCCACGATCAGCTCCTTTGTTTTGTTGACGTCGGGTGAGAGGTTATTTTCCTGGCACCACACTTCCAGGGCACTCTCTTCTCCCTGTAGGCTGTTTCATCAACTGCAAAGTTGCCTAGGAATTAAAATCACGGCTGCCCTACCTGTCGGCTCAATTTTACTCCATCTTACTCCACCACTCCATTAATTACTCCATTACTGGACAAAACAAAGATAAACCCATTTCCCTCAGATCTTAGTGTTTATAACAAACAGTCATTTTCAGCCTTGCAATAAACCAAAACCATTATTAGATACTCTACTGCCATCTACTGAGTATGGTTCCCATTGTCACAGTCGTCAAACAATACATTTAGCATGTCATTTAAGAGCTTTTGTAATACTGCCCTCTTCTGGCAAAAAGGTTTGGCATAAATCGCCAATATTGGGGGAAAATTTAAGAAAGAAAACCTTCTCTCCAAACCTTCACAGCAACTGCCAAATAAGAAATAAGCTAACAGACTAAAAAAGGAAATCTCCCAGGGCAACATCTCCCAGGGCAACGTCTCCCAGGGCAATGTCTCCCAGGGCAACATCTCCCAGGACAACATCTCCCAGGGCAACATCTCCCAGGGCAACGTCTCCCAGGGCAATGTCTCCCAGGGCAAAATATCCCAGGGCAACATCTCCCAGGGCAACGTCTCCCAGGGCAACATCTCCCAGGGCAACGTCTCCCAGGGCAACGTCTCCCAGGGCAACGTCTCCCAGGGCAACATCTCCCAGGGCAACATCTCCCAGGGCAACGTCTCCCAGGGCAACATCTCCCAGGGCAACATCTCCCAGGGCAACATCTCCCAGGGGAACGTCTCCCAGGGCAACATCTCCCAGGGCGACTTCTCCCAGGGCAACGTCTCCCAGGGCAACATCTCCCAGGGCAACGTCACCCAGGGCAACGTCTCCCAGGGCAATGTCTCCCAGGGCAACGTCTCCCAGGGCAACGTCTCCCAGGGCAACGTCTCCCAGGGCAACGTCTCCCAGGGCAACGTCTCCCAGGGCAATGTCTCCCAGGGCAACGTCTCCCAGGGCAACGTCTCCCAGGGCAATATCTCCCAGGGCAATGTCTCCCAGGGCAATGTCTCCCAGGGCAATGTCTCCCAGGGCAATGTCTCCCAGGGCAACGTCTCCCAGGGCAACGTCTCCCAGGGCAATATCTCCCAGGGCAACGTCTCCCAGGGCAACGTCTCCCAGGGCAATGTCTCCCAGGGCAACGTCTCCCAGGGCAACGTCTCCCAGGGCAACGTCTCCCAGGGCAACGTCTCCCAGGGCACCGTCTCCCAGGGCAACGTCTCCCAGGGCAATGTCTCCCAGGGCAATGTCTCCCAGGGCAATGTCTCCCAGGGCAATATCTCCCAGGGCAACGTCTCCCAGGGCGATGTCTCCCAGGGCAACGTCTCCCAGGGCAATATCTCCCAGGGCAACGTCTCCCAGGGCAATGTCTCCCAGGGCAATGTCTCCCAGGGCAACGTCTCCCAGGGCAAACACCAGACTAGGCCCAGATCCAGTGCTCTATCTGAGTCAATAGATGGATCAACATAGGAGTGAAATACATTGGATTCAAGGATATGATTTTGTAACAGGAAAGATTATTCAGGCATTACATTTCTACAATACCATTATAGACCTACATTAAATAAAAATAGATATTTAAATGCACAATCTGAACGATGTTCTATTGATATTGACATTGATTAAGAATTACATGGCTAATGATTTTAGTACAAGTAAGCTAAGTAGGCCTGCACCTACACTATCATAAACAATATATATTGTTGTATTGTGAGTCTTTATGCCTATTGTTTGTTTGTCATCCTCAGACATTTGTAAACAATGTCTACTCAGGTTAATCTCGTTGGCACTAAGGGCACTCCCATCTATAGATGCGCAATTAGCCAGGGGAACAGTTTAGGCTACTTATAGCCTATGTTTAAAACAATCATGTTGATCTCATGGATGGACTGTCAGTCCTTGTATCCATACAAGCTGTCTGTGACTTTGAGCATGGTTAGGATACAATTCCACAGCTCCATCTCTCAGCTTTATAGCAAGTGGCAGTGCCGCTTTGGGGCTGAAACAGACAAGGGATTGTCAATTGTTTAGGAAGATGCCTTCGGCAAACCGATAATAATTAGCCTAGTGACAAAATGTACAACTTTTTTCACAAGAATAAACCCACTGACGCGCACAATGGGATTAAATCCCAAAAGACGCTGCTAGCCATATTTTCTCCAGTGAAGATGTAAAGAAAAGTAATCTCCTCTCACTTCCGCTGTTGAGGCTCGAGCGAGTTGCAGTGGCGCGAAGCAGCAGCTGCAGCCAGTGCGCGCGCGCCGTGAGCACCTGTCACAAGGTGAAGAGCAAGACGAGTTGTTCGACTAGTACAATAGGATATTGCAGGGGCTTGAAGCTGGAGCAAGTACACCACACTCCACCACACTTCCACTGGGCTGGGCCAGAGAGGCAGCAACCACCCATTTGGACCGATGTTCTGGCCGAAATGCAGTCTCGACACATCTACATTCGGAATAAGATCGGCGAGGGCATCCAAGCGACCAGCTTTCAGGTAGGTCACACCAACGGGAGAAGATAGACAGTTACTGTAACTATTCTCCTCAAACAGTTTTGTTTTCAAGCAAAACAACTTTGGCACTTTTTGAATTCCTTGTTTTACTACACACCGTGCCTCATGCTGTTTTGGAATGTTTTATCATACAATCTCAATATTTAGTGTCTAGGCTACTGAATGTTGTTTTAAATCAAAGAAGAGTATCCAAAATATCCTAGCTTCACCTAGTAATTACTAGACTAAGTAATACATGTGCTCGAAGTCACATTTGGTAGATGATGTTGAACAGACAACATGCCCTATTTTATTTGCTGGTTTTATGAAACATGTGACGTGTTATTTCCTCCCCTATGTGATTTCTAACCAAGTGTTTTCACCTAATTATGGCCACACCGCAGCAAGATGCAATACAAGACAAAGGGACACCCAGTGACTAACGTGACCCAGTTAAGATGGCCCTATTTGGTGTAGATTCATGGGAAAAGTAGGTTCTGATATTTTAATAGTGACATTGCTACTATCTCTGGAGACTTAGCCATAAGTGGAGCAAATCACTGCTAGATAATTAACCTGCCCCTTAGAGGTTCAGGATGGGCCTATATTTGACCCGTTTAGAGACTTGCTAATGAAAGTCGGAAACAGTGAAAGTCTTCATTATAGATAGGGTTGAACATTTCCGTAAATCTTCCCAAAATCCTCAGGTTTTTCATAAATCCGGGTTGGAGGTTTTTGGATTTCCTGCATATTCCCTCCTGATTCCAGGAATGTTCCAACCAGGATTTTGGGTAAAACCTGGGGATTTTGGGAAAGTTACCAGAATTTTGCAACCCTTATAGATCATTATGTTTCCTTGAATTTCAATGTTATCGTGGACATATTACTAGCCTACATAACATTACTAGTACTACTACAGATCTACAGTAAATTACATCTCTCCTATGTTGGGATGACATTGGCTGGCTAGAGACAGAGTGGGGGGTTGTGATTGGGGAGTTGTGATTGGCCTGTAGGTGTCATATCGCCGCCAGTGTCATGTCTGCCCTATGGGGGGCGATGTCACCGGGCTGCTCTGACAGTTCTCACACTGAGACCCCCCTGCCCCATGCGCGCACACACACACACACACACACACACACACACACACACACACACACACACACACACACACACACACACACACACACACACACACACACACACACACATAGTCTTCCATAGCCTGACAGGATCACAGAGGACAAATGCGACAGGAATCTCCTGACATCAATATATAGAATAGATAGACTAATTGATACTCCCAGTTGCTATTAAATAGAATGTTGCAGCCCCGCCCACCAGTGGGGAAAACAACCCATGGTTACCTTGGTTACCCCATTGGTTCACAGGAAAAACTAGACTTATTCAAACAAAATTATCTTGTTGTCGGCTTGTTTTAAACAATTACAAAACTACATTTAAAAAAAGTACAACATGTCTAATGATAACTTTTCAACATTGCCTGCTCCGAAGCATTCTCACTACTTAGAAAAACCTAATATTGTAGAACTTCCCTCATCCATCAATCAAATGTATTTATAAAGCCCTTTTTACATCAGCAGATACATATAGAAACCGAGCCTAAAACCCCAAACAGCAAGCAATGCAGATGTAGAAGCACGGTGGTTAGGAAAAACTCCCTAGAAAGGAAGGAACCTAGGAAGAAACCTAGAGAGGAACCAGGCTCTGAGGGGTGGCCAGTCCTCTTCTGGTTGTGCCGGGTAGCGATTATAACGGTACATGACCATTAAGGCAAGATTGTTCTCCAAGATGTTCAAACGTTCATAGATGACTAGCAGGGTCAAATAATAATCACAGTGGTTGTAGAGGGTGCAACAGGTCAGTAAATCAGGAGTAAATGTCACTTGGCTTTTCATAGCCGGGCATTCAGAGGTTGAAACAGCAGGTGCGGTAGAGCGAGAGAGTTGAAAACAACAGGTCTGGGACAATGTAGCACGTTCAGTGAACAGGTCAGGGTTTCATAGCCACAGGCAGAACAGTTGAAACTGGAGCAGCAGCATGACCAGGTGGACTGGGGACAGCAAGGAGTCATCAGGCCAGGTACTCCTGAGGCATAGTCCTATGTCGCTAACGTTAGCCATGTGACTGAGTTCCAGCTAGCTACCAACCAGAACATTGGCGCGGCAGGGTAGCCTAGTGGTTAGAGCGTTGGACTAGTAACCGGAAGGTTGTGAGTTCAAACCCCCGAGCTGACAAGGTACAAATCTGTCGTTCTGCCCCTGAACAGGCAGTTAACCCACTGTTCCCAGGCCGTCATTGAAAATAAGAATGTGTTCTTAACTGACTTGCCTGGTTAAATAAAGATAAAATAAAAAAATTAAAAATTAAGCTATCCAAGACCAACAACACAAAGAAATGGACTATAAATATACAAGTAGTGAGTGGAGATAAAAACGGACTACTAAACAAGTTAAATGTCTTACCTGTGATGAAATGTTATCCACACACACGTGCTGTCTACATGGACACTGGGTCTCCACAATTTCCCACTCTTCCACAGTGAATAGCCTGAAGCCACAGAGGTCTTCTCGCAGGCTCGTTTTCCATACATGGGAGCATTACAAACCATAGGCCAGGATTTTTGACCTGGTTACTTGTACATTGAACAACACAGCAGCTCTTCAGATTGTTTTGTTATTTCTGTATAACAAAAAAATTATGACTAAGTTGACTCTTTTACATTGGGGGTCAATGGGAAATACTGTTTTCCCCAATTTGTGGTCATGTTTGAGGGGAGTTCATTCTTATGACATGAATACCGACTCGGAGTACACATACCAAGTTATAGAACAGAATATAATAAAATAGAATAGAACTATGGAATATAGGTAAGATGTAACACGGAAAGCAATTCCATCAGCAACTGCTGTCTACTGTACCAATATGTATTGTTGTTTATTTCTGTTGTTGTTCTTTAGCTTGATTCCCCTTGAGAAGGACTTGGTTGGTTGTGCTGTTTATCTGATCCCACACAGGTGAACCGAGGGACCTACTCCAGGCGAAGCCGATTGAAGAGGTCTGATGGCAGCACCACCTCCACAAGCTTCATCCTCAGACAGGTAGGGCCCCTGGGGTTTCCCCTAGGTACAGATCTAGGATCCCCTCCCCCAATCCTTAACCATTAGTGGGGGAAATGGAAAACTGACTGAAGATCAGCGTAAAGGGGCAACTTCACTTTAGGCTGGGATGGGTTAAATTCCAGAAAGATGATAGCTTCCCAATGTCCTCGTTCTCTACCTCTTCACAGATCTGATAGGACTGGATAGGTGAAAGCAATATGGCGGAAACTAGCTGGAGCTGTTGCTAGCTTACACATAGCCATGTCTTCTTGGATCTGTGATGGGGAGTGACCAAGGGCATAGGGGAGTGGACAACGTTCTGGGATGAAACACAACTTTCTGGGATGAAACACAACTTTCTGGAATGAAACACAACTTTCTGGGATGAGAACCCACACTGACAATGAGACAGATTCAGTCACAAACAAACACGCACACACAAGGACACACTTCTTGGAAGCATCTGAGTAGTGCTTTTACATAGCCCAGTTTAATTGAACCATGAATTGGTCCTTGAGACATACTACAGCAGGCAGTTAACATCTAACCAGGATGAGGGATCAGCCAGAGAACAGTCACTGGAAAACCAGTCAACCGCTGACCTGGGGAAACCAACCAAATCACCTTCATTGTGCAGCCCCAGGACAGATCCTTCTAGAGCAGGGGTGGGCAACTCCAGTCCTCCAGGGCCTGATTGGTGTCACACTTTTTCTCCTTCCCTAGCAAACACAGCTGATTAATCAAATGTCATTCTAAACTGAAGATCACGATTAGGTGATTATTAGAGTCAGGTGTGTTAGCTGGGGCAAAACTGTGACACCAATCAGGCCCCCGAGGACTGGAGTTGCCCACCCCTGTTCTAGAGAGATAGAGAGCAACAGAGTATGCAGGTTGTTTCTCCAACCCCACTCTAACACATCTGATTCAGCTAATCAAGGAGCTGATGAGCTGCTGATTAGTACAATGATGTTTCATCAAGGCTGGAGCAAAAGCTTACTGTACCTATCTCTCTAGGAGGAGGGTTGGCCAGCACTCATCATTTTGTTATTATTTCATGAACTTATTATGCAGATACACTTACATATATTTTTATAATATAAATACTGTGCAAAATATATCTACAGGCCAATATCTTTATTTAAACTATTTCTACTAGTGTGTCTTGCCATAAGAAGGTCCAGTAGATTTTATGAACCTGCTATTTTCTTATTTGTCTTTTGTCCCTTGTTTATTTTAGAAACGGATACACTTAAATAAGCATCAAAATGATAACGTGACTATCAGAATGAAAGCTTACAATTATAACATGCAATACATTGTGGTACAGCGAAACATTTTGGACTAAGTCAATTATATTCTGGTTGCCCACTATACTCTATACAGCTCCTTTTGTTTTATATTCTGGTTATATCTGTGGTGCTTAGCCTATACACTGGAAGAGAGAGGGAGAGAGATGGATAGAAAGAAAGACATAGATGGATAGAGAGAAGAGGGGAGAAAGAGAGAGATAAGGGGAGAGAGAGAAAGATGGATGATAGAGAGAAAGAGGGGAGAGAGATGGATAGAGAGAGAAACAGGAGGGGAGAGAGAAAGATAGATGGATAGGGAGAAAGAGAAGGGGACAGAGAGAGATGGATGGATAGAGAGAGAGAAATAGATGGATAGAGAGAAAGAGAGGAGGGGACAGAGAGATGGACAGAATGAGATAGATGGATAGAGAGAAAGAGGGGAGGGAGATAGAGAGAGAATGATGCTGCTGTCATCCCCCTCTTCCTATACTCCCTCAGTCAAGGAGAGAGTGCGTGTGCGTCCAAGCTGAGTGGAGGGCAGCACAGCCAATCGGCTTGCTGCACAGCCAATCGACTTGCTGCACATTGGCTTTGTCATCGGGTGCTGATATTGAGGAAGGATTCTCTATGCTGCTCCGTTCGGTGTGTTTAGAAGGGCTGATGAAATGCCAGGATTGGGCTGCCTCTAGGGAGAGCCTCTCTGCTTTATAATGTGAGCCAGTAGCATCCAGGCTCGGGCTAACGCACAACCATCGACCAAGCAGGCCTAGGGGAAACCAAGCAGGCCTAGGGGAAACCAAACAGGCTGGCTCTGCTACTGCTATTACCCCTTCTCCTCTTCCAGCCGAAAAAGGAGGGATTTATTTTTTACCGTCATCCCTCCATCCATCCTGTGTTCTGTGGTGGCTCCCTCCTCCTCCTCCTGTTCCCCCTCCTCCACTACAGCCTCCTCCTCCGCTCTCTCGTTTTTTTCCCCCTCTTCCTTTTATTCTTCTAGAGGTGCTTTTGGAAATAGCAGACCTCCATGTATGACAATTTGTACCTGCATGGATTTGAAGACTCGGAGGCGGTGAGTGGTGGGGGGGTTTAGCTTCAGATCGTGTGTGTGTGTGTGTTTGAGCGTGTGTGTTTGTGTTTGTCGATGGAGGTGGCTCAGCTGTGGTGCACACACAAACACAGGGCTTACTGTAGGTAAGCTGACGGTCTCATGCTGTAGATGGAAGGATCACGGTCTCCGCTGGGGGGGGGGGTGACTGGGGGGGGGGGGTTCAATGTAAGGAGAAGACAGAGTCAGACGTGTGTGTGTGTGTGTGCGCGCACACAGTCGTGAGAGTGTAATTAGTGATGATGTGTATAAGAATAAGTAGCAATATGTGTCTGTCAGCATCAGCCCAATGCATCTGAATAGCTGCATCATATCATCAGCACATTTCAATGGCTGATGATAGCTATACAATGTACACTGTAGCCATCCATTTAATGCACAGCACACGTAGGAGCACAAAGATGGAGATAGCATTATATAGCGAGAGAAGAGCAGTGTGTAAATGCTAATTCCTATCCCCCAGAGGGCCGTTTCGCTCCCTGCGTGAGGTTATGATTGTATAATGTATCCTCATATCACAGCCTCTCCAAATGTAGGGTATAGCCCTGCTGCATTTACTGCCTTTGTTTAAAGGGCCAAAGCTTCTATTTTTACACCCGGCAACAGCAGTGTGTTGTATTTCTGCTGCTGAGGACAGAGAGGACAGAGAGGAGCGTGCGTTGTGATGTCATATACTGGAGTCAGATAGACATGAGTCACGTCAGTGCTCCGTTGGAAGCCCGGCAGTCATACAATATGGCCGTGAAGAGATTCTGTACCCCAAAATGCACACATCTAACTACCCATATACCCCGTTATCCATTTTGTATATATCGGCTGATCAGCAACCGGCTATAATTATTTATTAAGATATATAATGAATATATATATATATAAAGGAACATAGTATTTGTTGAGGGGGGCGTGAGAATAAATGTTTACAAAAACACTAGAAGTGCTGGGTGGTAGTATGTGTGTGGTGTGTGTGTGGTGTGTGTGTGTGTGTGGGGGGGGATTGTTCTAACAGGGTGTTCTTATAATATACTGTATGTCAGTTGGGTGCTTGTGAGTGCTTCACAAATAGCACACCGTTATAAGACAGAGTGTGAAGGGAGCTTTTACTATTACTAACAGAAATACTTTGAACAAGAGCCGTGCAGGTTGATTTGTGTCGTGTGTTTGTGCCATAAAGTTTACACCCGGTAAAAAACATTTAATGATTGTGATTAATAATTAGGCTCATAGTACTTTTATCACAGAACCTTAATGTGATTATGAATTTATATCAACATCTGTTTCTTAATAGCGTTAATAGCGTTGACTCAAGATTTTTTTTTCAGAGCAATCACTTATTTTTCTAAATAAGCAAACCTCCTCGTTTTTTGTTTCCCAGACCTGGCATTTAGTGATTGGCCCACACAAGTCAATAGAGCCCGTGCTGAAGTAAGCCCAAGAAATAGCTTGTCTGTTGTAAAAAGTGCTGTACTATGACTAGCATCTGTGGATTTTAGCAGACTGCAAGACTTTCTACGTTCCTAAAGCGATATTGACACACATACACAGGCACTCAGGTACACACACACACACACACACACACACACACACACACACACACACACACACACACACACACACACACACACACACACACACACACACACACACACACACACACACACACACACACACACACACACACTTGAGTTAATGTTGTTCCCCAATTGGATTATCTTTAGTAGATTCACTCTCTGTTCTTCTAAGGCCAAGGCTTGGGTCAATACTTTAACTCACGCTCCAGTCACAGCCAACCTTCGGGGACAGTTTGCCTAGTGGTTAGAGCGTTGGGCCAGTAACCGAAAGGTTGCTGGATCGAATCCCCGAGCTGACAAGGTAAAAATCTGTCGTTCTGCCCTTGAACAAGGCAGTTAACCCACTGTTCCCTTGGCGCTGAAGATGTGGCTGTCGATTATGGCAGCTCCCCACACCTCTCTGATTCAGAGGGGTTGGGTTAAATGCAGAAGACACATTTCAATTGAATGCATTCAGTTGAACAACTGACTAGGCTCACATATGAGCGTAACCGGTGGTCATGTGTAACCAACCAGTGGTCATGTGTAACCAACCGGTGGTCATGTGTAACCAACCGGGGGTCATGTGTAACCAACCGGTGGTCATGTGTAACCAACCGGTGGTCATGTGTAACCAGTGGTAATGTGTAACCAGTGGTCATGTGTAACCAGTGGTCATGTGTAACCAGTGGTCATGTGTAACCAGTGGTCATGTGTAACCAACTGGTGGTCATGTGCAACCAGTGGTCATGTGTAACCAACCGGTGGTCATGTGTAACCAACCAGTGGTCATGTGTAACCAACCGGTGGTCATGTGTAACCAACCGGTGGTCATGTGTAACCAACCGGTGGTCATGTGTAACCAACCAGTGGTCATGTGTAACCAACCGGTGGTCATGTGTAACCAACCGGTGGTCATGTGTAACCAACCAGTGGTCATGTGTAACCTAACCAACCAGTGGTCATGTGTAACCAACCAGTGGTCATGTGTAACCAACCGGTGGTCATGTGTATCCAACCGGTGGTCATGTGTAACCAACCGGTGGTCATGTGTAACCAACCGGTGGTCATGTGTAACCAACCGGTGGTCATGTGTAACCAACCGGTGGTCATGTGTAACCAACCGGTGGTCATGTGTAACCAACCGGTGGTCATGTGTAACCAACCGGTGGTCATGTGTAACCAACCGGTGGTCATGTGTAACCAACCGGTGGTCATGTGTAACCAACCGGTGGTCATGTGTAACCAACCGGCGGTCATGTGTAACCAACCGGCGGTCATGTGTAACCAACCGGCGGTCATGTGTAAACAACCGGCGGTCATGTGTAACCAACCGGCGGTCATGTGTAACCAACCGGCGGTCATGTGTAACCAACCGGCGGTCATGTGTAACCAACCGGTGGTCATGTGTAACCAACCGGTGGTCATGTGTAACCAACCGGTGGTCATGTGTAACCAACCGGTGGTCATGTGTAACCAACCAGTGGTCATGTGTAACCAACCGGCGGTCATGTGTAACCAACCGGCGGTCATGTGTAACCAACCGGCGGTCATGTGTAAACAACCGGCGGTCATGTGTAAACAACCGGCGGTCATGTGTAACCAACCGGCGGTCATGTGTAACCAACCGGCGGTCAAGTGTAACCAACCGGCGGTCATGTGTAACCAACCGGCGGTCATGTGTAACCAACCGGCGGTCATGTGTAACCAACCAGTGGTCATGTGTAACCAACCAGTGGTCATGTGTAACCAACCGGTGGTCATGTGTAACCAACCAGTGGTCATGTGTAACCAACCGGCGGTCATGTGTAACCAACCGGTGGTCATGTGTAACCAACCAGTGGTCATGTGTAACCAACCAGTGGTCATGTGTAACCAACCAGTGGTCATGTGTAACCAGCCGGTGGTCATGTGTAACTGCTCTTCCTGGTACAATAGTGCCCCCAAGATAATAAAAAAATAAACTGTAGTCATCTCAGAATATATTAGTCAGGATTATTCTGAAACTTCCAGCACGTACTCATCTTGACCATTCCCACTTTGAAGGCCTCCGATAGGTCAAAGTGGAGGAGAGAGTCTCTCAGATTAAAGTGAGTCTCGTACATCAGCTTGTCCACAGACCCAACAGTATTGTCCCCAGATACCTATTTAACTACTTTAACTTAGTCCGGGATAACCGTAACTATTCTACTAGAAGGAGTGAAACTGACGTTGTTCTTTTTTTAGATGTAATAGTGGTATTAAATAGTGGTATTAAATAGTGGTATTAAATAGTGGTATTAAATAGTGGTATTAAATAGTGGTATTAAATAGTGGTATTAAATAGTGGTATTAAATAGTGGTATTAAATAGTGGTATTAAATAGTGGTATTTGTACTCAGCTGCCATTCTTTGAAATAGTCTTCCAAATCATTTGAAACTATAACCTCCATGGGCAGTTTCAAGTTCTCACTGAAAAAAGTCTCAAAAGTGAGCGGTAAGACTTTAGTACGTGGATGAGAAGAGTAGAAAATGCCCCCCCCCAATTCCAAATCACCTCACCTCTGTTTAGTAAGATAAACTGGATACAGTTACAGAGCATTATGGGTACTGTAGTAGAACGTCATGCTACAACCTCCTCCACCTGGTGACGTCCTGGTGACGGTGACGCTGGCTGAGTGATCATAGTGACAGCTGCTGTCTTCCTGTCTGTCCCTGTCCTGTTGTATTGCAGGGCTCAGCTGATTCCTACACAAGCAGACCATCGGACTCGGATGTCTCTCTGGAGGAGGAGCGGGAGGTGCCGGGGCAGGTCCAGGGCCAGAGCCCGAGCCAAGGGGGCCCGGGGACCCAGGCCCCGGCCCAGACCCGAGAGCAGAAGGAGCAGCAGGCCACCGTGCAGCTGGAGAGAGCCAAGGTGAGACCCAGAGAGAGAGATACCTCACTAGGTTGTGTTCAGTAAGGATAAAACATTTTTTTAAAGTTTTATGTGAAATATGAGGGTAGTACCTGGACTTGTGCAGCAAGAAGACTGTACTATGTAAAGGATGGAAAAAGGGTTATGCCACAATTGGCAAAGAAGCAGACGTAAGGATCTGTTATAGCACCCTTATATTGTATGACATTTGCTTATAAATGATTTGTGAAGCATCCATGTAGGCATTATAAAGGGTTTATGAAGGCTTTATTAAGCCTTGTAAGCCACAGTTCATTCATGTGAACTGAAGTTCATACTTTGCGGCTCTCTGACTGACCCTTGTCCCTCTCTCTCTCCCAAAGGCTAAAGCCGTGGCCTTTGCTGTGAAGACCAACGTCAGCTACTGTGGAGCATTGGACGAGGACGTGCCGGTGCCAGCAACCGCCATCTCATTCGATGCTAAGGACTTCCTTCACATAAAGGAGGTAATGTTTTTTTGTCACAAGAGGCAAGGTTTAACTGTGGCACACAATCAACCAGATTTTGATAAAATACATTTGTGAAGTACTTTTCAATGTCAAATGATGTAGGTCAGAGTGTGCAGTTTTCGGACTATACCATTGTACCAGACAAACTAGATTAAGCATAGCAATCAGAATCAACGGAGGCTGCTGAGGGGAGGACGGCTCATAACAATTGTCGGAATGAAGCAAATGGAATGGCATAAAACACCTGGAAACCATGTGATTGATGTATTTGATACCATACCTCTCATTTCACTCCAGCCATTATCACGAGCCTGTCCTCCCCAATTAAGGTGCCACCAGCCTCCTGAATTTGATATGTATTTGACCCAGGGCCGTTATCAACCACTATTACAACAGTGTCGTGACTTGACTTTAACATTAATCTGAAGACATTTATCTAATTACCTAACTATGTTTAATTGTTTTCCGATGAAATTAGTCATGTAACAATTAACTCATTAGGATCTGGGGCACCACGAGAGCAGTTCTTTAAAGAGTTACCATCTCCCGGATTAAACACTGAAGGTCTTTACCTATCACATCTATAAACAATCAACTTATTAATCATAACCTCGTATCATATCATCATTCTGAACAGTCGTAACCTCCATGCATCTGCAAAAACTCCAGCCTAACTTATGATTCAGTACTACACAAATTGGTTAAATTATTTATTTACTAGCTAATTAAATGAGAACACAGGATAAACATACACACTTTGCATCGGTTATTGACTGGAAACACTCAAAACAGGTCCCTAGCGGAATGACAACAACGTGGCTGCTTGTTACAAAAGAGATAGAGGGAGAGGAGGGGAGAGAGACACTTAACATTGGTACTTTCAGAAACTTCTCTCACTTACAGTAACCATATACTTTGCACATGATCCACCGCCTGCTTGGTTTGCCAGATCTCTCGGTGGACATGGTCGACTTGCAAAAGGAGTTGGGCCTTTTTGTGACATGCTTTTAATGCTCTGATTTTCCGAAAGGGTTCCAACAAGTCTTCTACTGTTGTTCTTCTTTGTAGTTGTCACGTATCCGGTGACTTTTCGTGCAGTCCTGCACAGAACTACACAGTTTATTTTCCTTACATTCGATATTGAAGATGCTTCTTTGAAGATAGGCTAGCCAGCCATGTCGATGGTTCCCATTGGGGTGATGAGAGTAGCATAATACGATGGTTTGAGCAGAGTAGTATAATGGTCCTACTTAAATTCGCTTTCGAAGATACTTTACTTAGGACAGCTAATCAGCCGTACCAGGGATTGTCCAGGAGGTGACTATCGTCTCTACCTCATGTTGAGAGTCACAGTTCAAACCACTTTAAACGTAAATCTGCAGCTTGATGCTTTTCTGGTCTATTATGTTCATTTATATAGTTTGTTGCGAAAGGGGTGGTTCCGTCATGCTGACCCGCTCTCTGACCTCTGAAGCATTACTTGTCACTTGTACAAAGTTGTGTAAAACAATGATCTCATATAGCTTCTCGAATCACATCCCTCTCTTAACAAAAACACTTATCCATTTTTATATTACATACACAATGCATATTATGGAAACTTCATACATGTAGTGGGTTTACTTTCCAAGTTACAGTATTTCCTTTATAACATTTTTTATGAAATCACAAAATAACAAACAAAATGACATTAGTGTTCTATAGATCACCTCTGACCATTCCCCATGTTCTATTTTAGAAATATTGTTCAAGTAGTTGCTTTTGAACATGTTAGAGTTTCAGTTGGAAAAAGGTCTGTTGAGACAAAGCACATCCCTATGGTGAATTTGGAGAGGGAGACCTAAATCTTTACAATAGGACTTGAGTTGTTAATCCCGTCTAGTTCTTTCCTCCTGCCCACTGCGGATGAGAGGGGGTCTGACCTATTTGGATTCTCGTGGACAGTCATGACAACAGCAAGGCATATATACTGAATTTAGTACCTGTGTTCTGAAACACACTCACTGTCTGTTCAAACTAGATAAAACTGCTTATTTCCTTATGTTCATGTCATTTTGGCTGCATTTAGATAGGCAGCCCAATTCTGATATTTTCTTCCACTAATTGGTCTTTTGACCAATCACATCAGATCTTTCACATCAGATCTTTTTCAAACTGATCTGATTGCTCAAAAGACAAATTAGTGGGGAAAAAACAGAATTGGGCTGCCTGTTTAAACGCACTGAAACTGATTTTTCAACCACATCCCCAACCCATCCAGAAGTTCAACAACGACTGGTGGATCGGCCGGCTGGTCAAGGAGGGCTGTGAGATCGGCTTCATCCCCAGTCCCCTAAAGCTAGAGAACATCCGCATCCAGCAGGAACAGAAGAGAGGGCGAGTCCAAGGGTAAGGCAGCCCATCACCAGTCCTCTCTCGCTCAGTCAGAGACCTTGTTACCCAGGGAAGGGGGTTAGGAAGGGGCCAGCAGTGCTATGTTTAGTTTAGTAAAACTGATTCGGTTATGACAAATTAGTCAAATTAGTACAACTCATTTGGTTATAAATGTGCTTATGATGTGTTATAAAGAGGGTACTCATAGGAAGTGTTACAGATCATTTAGAATAATTACATTTCTCTCCATCCATATCCAGAATAGAACAACCTAAATATTTATAAGGTCTCTGACCTTAATAATCAGTAATGCTTTGGTTCTTCTAGCGACCTAGCTGCTCTGTCTGTTTAATCGCTCTGGACGCTCCCGTCACCAGTGGTTTGTCTTGTGTGCGTACTAGCCTTCAGAGCCATTCGCTGCACTAGGCCTGTTCAGTTTTAACACTAATTCAGCGTAATGAGAGGACTAGACTTGGGATGAGTTGAGAGGCTCACCTCAAGTCTTTCATTCACCCTATAAGGCCTGGATTCTGCATTTAGAACCCCGTCGCCGTTCGCCACATTAATTCTGTGATTCTTGTGTTTCTTTTTATCTCCCTCTTGTCTTTTCCAGTAAGTCTGGAGGCAATTCTTCCTCAAGTGTAGAGGATGAGGTGTCCGCCTCGATCAGACCCCTTATCTCCTCTGCAGGTGAGAGCCTCTTAGACATGATGGGGGGACGTTGTCCGCCCCTACTGGCCCTCCGCTAGATTAGAGAAGAACTAGACAACTTTGTCAAGGCAACATGAGACGTAGAGCCTCCATAGAACCTAAGATAAATGATTCCCAGCGGGCAAAACTGGTTGCAACAACGTCATTGTGACGTCTTTTTGTGACATCATGGTCAAGTTGTATTATGGTTGTAAAAGGACGTTTTTTTGGACGACTTTTTAGCAATCAGAGAAAGACGTCTTTAACTGGTTATAATCTGAACAGATACCAACCAAAGTATGAAAGTTTACAGAAATCCAGTTATCAGAAAACCAGTTTACAACCAGAATATGATGCCATTATAACATCCCATACCAATTTTTGCCTGCTGGGTTGTGGATCCATAGAGTGTATATATATATAGTGTATTCTCCCATCCTCTTCCTCCAGTTGAGGACTGCAGGCGCTCTGAGACTTGGCTTACCACAGGGTGAACCCATCGACAAGACTTTGACCCCCCCTGAACTTCAGTCATGTGACTTTGTGAATATGCCTCATAGGATATTAGGATCATGTTTATATGTTTGATGATGAATCTAAAGGGTATATGTTTATTTCGTGTGTCAGTTATAATCCTCGGTTGAAAATGTATTTCCTGTAAATCACATTCTGATACAGTACAATACTACAAGACATTGACAATTCTGTTTTGTTTTACTTCACAGGAAAGCAGAAACAAAAAGTGGTAAGTGGGTGATGGTAAAACCAAACTGTCTCCATCAACTATAGATGTCTACATTACAATAGTACAGTGCACACCCTACATCCCTTCTAACATCCCTGCTAACATCCCTGCTAACATCCCTGCTAACATCCAAACTGACACCCCATCTAACATCCCTTCCCATCTAACATCCCTTCTAACATCCCATTTAACATTCAATCTAACATCCCATCTAACATCCCTTCCCATCTAACAGCCCATCTAACATCCCCTTTAACATCCATTTTAACATCCATTTTAACATCCCTTCTAACAACCCTTCTAACATCCCATTTAACATCCCTTCTAACATCCCATCTAACATCCCATCTAACCGCCCTTCCCATCTAACAGCCCATCTAACATCCCATCTAACATCCCCTTTAACATCCATTTTAACATCCATTTTAACATCCCTTCTAACATCCCATTTAACATCCCATCTAACATCCCATCTAACGTCCCATCTAACATCCCTTCTAACATCCCTTCCCATCTAACATCCCACTCACTGACTTGCCTAGTTAAATAATGGTAAAGAAAAAAACAACATTTGAAATAGATTTGAGTCAGATTGTGCTGTCACAATGATCCATACATCCCATACTGTGGTTTGCATCGATCCCATTTTATTACTGTGGGAAAATCTCAATTGCATTTCCTTGACTCCTTGTCCTCTCTCCTCATCTCATTCTCAAAACCCATTGGATGAGAAGGTAAAAGGTCCCTCCCCTCTGACTTCTCATCCAATGGGTTTTGAGTAGAGGCCCCCTCCTCCCTGCTCCACTGATTCCTTTGTTACTTTGTTACAGACTGAACACGTCCCCCCTTACGACGTGGTGCCATCCATGAGGCCTGTGGTGCTAGTGGGGCCCTCCCTCAAGGGCTATGAGGTAAGCAGCAGCGGCGGCCATCGAGTCACATGATCATCCTCTGACTCCTCCCACAGGGCCCATCCTAGAGCTCCCATTGGTGGAATGACATTAACAGTGTATCATGTTAAATGATTGTTGTTGCGGCTGTCATGATCACATCTCATTGAGAGAAGATCTCCTCATGGCTGGATGATGTTTCTATTGACTTCATGTTTATAATCATTCATGTTTATACGCAGGCAATGTTTTTCTAATGTTGTGTTGACACAGGCCTGTTAGAGCTCTACTAGAGTCTATATTTAGACTGCTGAGTGAGGTGCTTTGTTTATGTTTTTTTCTAGTCATTCTCAGAACACCATAGTACAGGGAGTTTCTTTCCTCTCCTCCCCTCTTCCTCTCGCTCTCTCTCTTTCTCTCCCTCCTTGCATGGAGGGTACACAATCAGTCGCCTCATCCCACAGTGTGCTCTGTTGCCACGGTAACAACCTTCTGGGTGCAAACGCTCAGCATCCGAAGTAGAGTAACGTTTGAAATTAGAAAGAGAGGAGAAGAGAGAGAAGAAGAGAGAGGAGGGGTAGAGAAAGGAAAGAAGAGAGAGATAAGAGAGAGGAGATAAGAGAGAAGAGAGGCGAGAGGAGAGATAAAGAATAGAGAGGAGAGATAGAGAAGAGAGAGTAGAGAGGAGAACCCCTGGAAGCAGCATCACTGTGTGTCTAGACTAGACTGCTGTTAAACCAGCCACTAAAGGATCTTTGTATAGGCCACCATCCTTACTGGCAGGCCTCTGACCAGTTGCATGATACCATCTAACTTCAGTCATTTCAGGAGATCCATTTTAGACTGAAATTAGTCTATTGTTGTCTATGAGGATTTTCCATTGCATTTCAGGAACAAAATATGAATCTATCTAGTGAGTTGACTGATAGTGACTTGCCTAGTTAAATAAAAAATGTAATATCGTGGAATTGACCCCAAATCCTGCTTCACTATTGCACTCATCCAGTAGACGTTGTAGTTGTTTAGTATCAGGGTAGAACTCTTATTAAATGAAATAGCATGTTTGATATGATTTTCAGTATCCCCCTGTCAAATTACTGAATATCAGAACTACTACAATAGAATTGTTAGAATGATAAATGGTCCGTTGCACGTAGGCTGTCGTCATGGGACATCTTAGCACCATGTGCTCTGGCCATGAGGAACACCCAGTTGATAAATTATTTCCCAGGAAGTTTGCTTGATGTCATGGCTGTTAGAGTTAAATGTTGTCTTTTTTAACCATACTCTCTTTCTCTCTCTGTCTCTCTCTCTCTCTTTCTCCCTCTCTTTCTCTCTTTGTCTCCCTCTCTCTCTGTCTCTCTCTCTTTCTCCCTCTCTCTCTCTCTTTCTCTCTCTGTCTCTCTTTCTCCCTCTCTTTCTCTCTCTGTCTCTCTTTGTCTCCCTCTCTCTCTGTCTCTTTCTCCCTCTTTCTTCCTCTCTCTTTCTCTCTCTGTCTCTCTCCATCCCTCTCTCTCTCTGTCTCTCTCCATCCCTCTCTCTCTATTTCTCTCTCTGTCTCTCTCCCTCTCTCTCTCTCTCTCTCTTTCTCTCTCTGGCTCTCTCTCTGTCTCTCTTTGTCTCCCTCTTTCTCTGTCTCTCTCTGTCTCTCTTACTCTCTCTCTCTGTCTCTCTTTGTCTCCCTCTTTCTCTGTCTCTCTCTCTCTCTTACTCTCTCTCTGTCTCTTTGTCTCCCTCTTTCTCTGTCTCTCTCTGTCTCTCTCACTCTCTCTCTGTCTCTCTTTGTCTCCCTCTTTCTCTCTCTGTCTCTCTCACTCTCTCTGTGTCTCTCTCACTCTCTCTGTCTCTCTTTCTCACTCTCGTTCTCACTCTCTCCCAATCTCTCTCTCTCTTCCCTATTTCTCCTCTTTTGGCTTCTCTTTCTCCACAGGTGACGGATATGATGCAGAAAGCACTCTTTGACTTCCTCAAGCATAGATTTGACGGCAGGTAAAATGAAAGCTCTTCCTTTCTTTTTTATTTTTTTATTTTGTCTGTTTATTTTTAAACTCGGTTCCACTCAAATGAGAGGACTTATGAAGCCCTTGGAGATAGATTGGCCTCGAAATTCACATGGAATAGATCTTCAGTAAAGGAGTGTCTGTCTGCAAAATAAGGTTTACAGTATTTATCCACTGAATGCGGCAGGGTAGCCTAGTGGTTAGAGCGTTGGACTAGTAACCGAAAGGTTGCAAGTTCGAATCCCCGAGCTGACAAGGTACATATCTGTTGTTCTGCCCCTGAACAGGCAGTTAACCCACTGTTCCTAGGCTGTCATTGAAAATAAGAATTTGTTCTTAACTGACTTGCCTGGTTAAATAAAGGTTAAAAAATATATATAAAAAATATGCCTAAATTGGTGTCTTTGTTTGACCATTTCAGGATATCTATCACACGAGTCACAGCAGATATATCATTAGCCAAGAGGTCTGTTCTGAATAACCCCAGCAAGCGGGCCATCATCGAGAGATCAAACACCAGGTCCAGTTTAGGTATGTACCTCCATAATATATCTATTTTACTGTAGGAGTCTTTTGAGTTTTCCTTGTGTATCGAAGACGGTTGCCTACTCTACTCTGTAGCTAGCATCTCTATGAGACCCGGCTAAAGAAGAATGATTTAGCTTGATTGAGCTTACTTCCCACAATGGAATCAATGGAATAGTCCCAAAAGTGCAAACTCCGCCCATCTGGCTCTCCAGACAGGCTCAACGTATTCATTGGCTTACGTTCCAGTGTCCATACTAGACATACTAGACACCCCTTGAATGAATCAATGTATTGGGAATGCAATGAAGGAATGGGAGTCAGTGTGTACCGTTTGTTTACGTATATATAGTGTACTAGGCTGACTGTTTTCAGTGTGTAGGATTCTTGTACGGTGATGCCGAAGTAAAATGTCCATGCTGAATGGACAATAAAGTTGTATTCTAAAGTCTTGTGTTGTTTCCATCCTGTTCCCCAAGCGGAGGTGCAGAGTGAGATAGAGAGGATCTTTGAGCTGGCCCGGTCCCTACAGCTGGTGATCCTGGATGCAGACACCATCAATCACCCAGCCCAGCTGCTCAAGACCTCGTTGGCTCCCATCATCGTCCATGTCAAGGTCTCCTCGCCCAAGGTAGGGACTGGAGGGTCATGTGATTTGAAACACATCCATGTCTACTATAGGTAATGATACTATTATATGACCAGGAAGCAGACACATCATCTAAAACAACTCACAGAACTGTCAACATTGTCAATTATACAGTACGCTATGACCTACTGAGCCACTGGGACCTTTTGAAAATGAATGTCAACATGCTTAGACTCTGATTGGTTTATCAGTGGAGGGCTTTTATAGTTATACATGTGTATTGTTATCAGACAAATACACTTTAATCTATCTAACGGATTAGTAATTTATTTGAAATGATTCTATTTGACCGGTTTGCCTGGTTAAAGATGTGAAAAGCAGTGTTCCCGTAAAAAACGTGTGTAGATATAACATTCCGTTAGAAAAAGAGCAGGACCATTTGAACAGAGGTCTGACACTATCTAACACATATTTAAATGTCTTCCCACCGTCTAGGTTCTGCAGAGGCTGGTCAAGTCCAGAGGGAAGTCCCAGAGCAAGCATCTGAACGTACAGCTGGTGGCAGCTGACAAACTGGCCCAGTGTCCTCCGGTGAGTGACTCTCTAACAGCATGTTGTATCTTTAATCAACACCACCCAGCATACTGTCTCTTTAATCAACACCACCCAGCATACTGTCTCTTTAATTTACACCACCCAGCATACTGTCTCTTTAATTTACACCACCCAGCATACTGTCTCTTTAATTTATACCACCCAGCATACTGTCTCTTTAATCAACACCACCCAGCATACTGTCTCTTTAATTTACACCACCCAGCATATTGTCTCTTTAATTTACACCACCCAGCATATTGTCTCTTTAATTTACACCACCCAGCATATTGTTTCTTTAATTTATACCACCCAGCATATTGTCTCTTTAATTTACACCACCCAGCATATTGTCTCTTTAATTTACACCACCAAGCATATTGTCTCTTTAATCTACACCACCCAGCATATTGTCTCTTTAGTCTACACCACCCAGCATACTGTCTTTTTGATCTACACCACCCAGCATATTGTCTCTTTAGTCTACACCACCCAGCATACTGTCTTTTTGATCTACACCACCCAGCATATTGTCTCTTTAGTCTACACCACCCAGCATACTGTCTTTTTGATCTACACCACCCAGCATATTGTATCTTTAATCTACACCACCCAGCATACTGTCTCTTTAATCTACACCACCCAGAATACTGTCTCTTTAATCTACACCACCCAGCATACTGTTTCTTTAATGATCAACACCACGGCCAACATCTCGCCTTTCGCCCAACTCTGCTTGATTAGACAACCCAAGATCATCAAGTTTTCTGAACACCCAGGTGAGGAAATAAATCCTCTCTGGCGCGGGTTAATGGGACACGCCTGCGCCAGCCTGTGTGTCAAGATGCGAGAGTATAGATAATATACACCACCCAGCATATTGTATCTTTAATCTACACCACCCAGCATACAGTCTCTTTAATCTACACCACCCAGCATATTGTATCTTTAATCTACACCACCCAGCTTACGGTCTCTTTAATCTACACCACCCAGCATAATGTCTCTTTAATCTACACCACCCAGCATACTGTCTCTTTAATCTACACCACCCAGCATACTGTCTCTTTAATCTACACCACCCAGCATACTGTCTCTTTAATCTACACCAACCATTGCTCCTTTTCAAGGTGTCTTCTTTCTACATGAACCTCCAACAATGTCTCCCTGGGATTGCTTGAGGTTGATTCAAGACAGGGCCATTGAAAAGGTCTATTAACAATCAAGTGACAAAATGACAATATTCAGTTTGTGTGACTGACCGGGGTTTGAACCCAGGTTTTCTGTGAAGTACAAAACAGCCTAGGCATTAGTTTAGGGAGCTAACAAGTCAGCTCAGCTCTAATGCCACGTTACTCATCATGCGAGCCTGTTTCACCAAACCCTCTCTCTCTCACTCCATCTTTCACTCCCTCTCTCACTCCATCTCCCCCCTCACTCTCTCCAACTCCCTCTCTCACTCCCTCTCCATCTCCCTCTCTCACTCCCTCTCCATCTCCCACTCTCACTCTCTCTCCCACCTCACTCCCTGTCCATCTCCCTCTTTCACTCCCTCTCTCTCACTCACTCGCCCTCACTCACTCTCCATCTCCCTCTCTCCCTCCCTCTCTCTCTCTGTCCCTCTCTCTCACTCACTCGCCCTCTCTCACTCTCTCCCTCTCTTCACCCCCTCTAACAGGAGATGTTTGACATCATCCTGGATGAGAACCAGTTGGAGGATGCGTGTGAACACTTGGCTGAGTATCTGGAGGCCTACTGGAAGGCCACACACACCTCCATGGCCACGCCGCTCAACCCCCTGCTGGGACGCAACCTGGGCCCCACCGCCCTCACTCCTTACCCCACCACCATCTCTGGACTGCAGGTTGGTCATAAACAGATAGCTACAGCGCTATGGGGTTAAAGTGACATTACACTCCAAAATCAAAGTTTGGTCATCAACAGATAGCTACAGAGCTTTGGGGTTAAAGCGTCATTACACTCCAAAATCAAAGTTTGCCCAAAAATGTTGAGTTTGGAGTGTGATGTCCCTTTAAGGGGAGACAGTTAATTGTCCTCAGTTAGATGAGTTGATTAGTGCCCAGTGTAACATACAGAAATGTAACAAAAAGGGGTTGTTTGTGTGTGTATGAGGTGAACCAGCAGACTCAAAGAATAAGACAACACAGCAACCACACGGGAGACCACTCCACGCCCAACGAGCGTCGCAACCTAATGACCGCCGACGAGAACTACCACAACGAGCGGGCGCACAAGGGACGCAACCGCATGTCCTCGGGCTCACAGCACAGCCGAGACCAAGACCCGTACCACCAGGACTACCAGGACCCCTACCAAGACTCCTACAAGCCCCACCGCAACCGCTCCTCCCCGGGCAGCTACAGCCACGACTCCCGGCACAGGCTTTGAGCCCGAATGACGTCCCAGCTTCACAACCCTTATAGGCCTCAAGTCAACTCTCTGGTGGCAACAGAGTCAAAATGGTTCCCGTTCAAAATATTGTGTCCAATTCTGTTGTTTTCGATTATTTGTTTTACTTCAGGCGTTAGATGAGGAGTAGTCCCGCCCTCCTGAACAAAACCTCCAATCACCTCTCATTCCCATTCTGTCTCTCAGTCTTGCTTTGGCACTGGCAGGGACCCCTGTTAAGCAATGTGGTCAGGATGAGGAAGAAGGACATGATGCTAATGCTACATAACTGAGTTAATACAACTCATATGACTGAGTTGCTTTTCCTCACAAGGGGACTTTCCTAGTTCCTGTGTTCCCCACACAAAGAGATGGGTGGAAGAGGAAAGCAGTATGAGATTGAGATTTGGACTTTGCTAAGCTAACAACAAGCTAAGCTATTTTAGCTAGCATGGTTAGATTGTTGGTACCCGCAACCCCCCCCCCCCCATCCCATGAGTCGCCATAGCAAGTGGTGGAGTCACTGCTGAAAGCTGGTAGTCTTACCAAGAGTCCCCAGAACGTTCAGTTGTTTGCATGCTGACTGAGAGAGTTTCGCTAGTATCGTCAATATATTCACTTACAGTACATGTCTGTTGTCATGGGGAGTTGTATACGTAGACCTGCCCCACCATGACTGGCAGTGGTATTTTTCCAGACCTTTACTGATTCCTGAGAGGAGCATGTGGAGTATTTGGTTGTTTTGTTAACAAGTGCTTTCACATGTCAGATACTGTATGTGCCATTTGAACACCTGTCTAGCTTGGCCTTTCTTCGGCAACAGTCGATACTTTGCATATCTCAGTATTTTTCGCTACTCTGATTCTGTTGTGTCAGAGACTCATAGCGGTATTATAACAAGAAGCAGGGGTGTCAAACAATCAGAGTTCGCCTCATCTCTGGCCAGCCTCGTGATTGGTTGACCGTCCATGCTGCTTCCTGTGTTTCTCTCTGGCCAGCCTCGTGATTGGTTGACCGTCCATGCTACTTCCTGTGTTTCTCTCTGGCCAGCCTCGTGATTGGATGACCGTCCATGCTGCTCCACTAACGTTGGATTGTGTCTTCCCAGGGTCCTTTGCATCATGATCATTGATTCTCTGTGTAGCTGGCATGTTTTCCCTGACTTGAAAAAGTAATGCTCCCTTTGGTAGTAATATCCCTGTGTAAAATAGAGGGTGTGTAAGGAGGGAGAGCACACATTGGTGCAAAATAGGTGCAGTCTAATTACTTGAGAGTTGGTTATCTGAACTTATTGGGGGTATTTAAATACATGAACATGGAAATGGAAGAAATTAATTTGGTTAGTTTATTTCTAGCAACAATTTTTCTTTAGTAATTGTGGGTTTTTTGAGTTTTTGTTGAGATGAGAAGCATGCAGTTGTACCCAAGGGGGTTCGGTGACTAGTTGCATTGGCTCAACGATCCAATGCCTAGGCTTTAGTTTAGTGGGCTAATAGACACTTCTGGCGTGCAGGAGGCCCGGGTTCGAACCCGGTCAGTCACAGAGACACAACCACCCTCCAGGACCAGGGTTTTCCCTGCGGTGGATAGGTCATCTAAACTGGAGCTTTGACCATGATGGAGATGGTGGTCCCTCCCTGTGCATCCTGGGAGAGTGAGTTCTTGGGGCAGCGTATTCTGAGACATTGTTAGAGAGATGTGCAGAGTTAACTTGTTATAGCTGTCTTTTAGTGTAATTCCCTCCAATAGAGTCGAAGGTCCTGTAGTGACATTTGTAGCACCCGCAGCAGGTGGTGCCTTAACATTCTAGAGCCAGTTGATTTCCTTGCTCATATCTATGTCTCTTATGCTAGTTTGTTCACTGACTGAAAACAATAGACTGCAAAACGAAGAAGAAAAAAGAATACAAGTACATCTGCTGTTGTTTATGAGCATGCTTCTCTGTCATATTGTGATTCAGGCCAAAGTGAGTGTTGGCTGATTGAATGGGGAGTTACTCACTGTTCATTAAAAACCAGAACCAAGAACCAGAACTAAGATTCAGCTCTGTTGCTTGAGACAATCAGAGGGATTTTCTAGCCCATTGACTTCTGTCCCACCAGAGTCCCAGACCAGTCTGTGAGGGTTTGGTAACTTACGGTTGGGTTACTGCTACTGGGTGTAGCATGTCTTAGCCCTTTTTGAAACATTGGGGATCTCCTTTTCTATTTACAGTTAATTAACTGAATTCCAATAGATTTTCTGAATTGACTGGAAATGAAAATGTACCTCTCTCTTTTTCCTATGAATGCCCTGGAAAGAAAACATTTGTTCTTTGAATGGTGTAGATATAATTTCTAAAGGTCTCTTACTGATCTGAAAAAAAAGCACGTGTCCTGTACTCTTCTTTTGTCTTCTTGTAAGAAATTAAGAGGCTACATTTTTGCCTCTAAATTAAGTTGAATTACAATTCTCATTATTTGATTAAATAACATGGGTTTAAACTCAACCAGACCATTTAAAACAGTTAAATGTTTTTTTCTTTGGTAAAAATGTACAAAAAATAAGAACAAAAATCAAAAATGTATCTCAATATAGGAAAAAGTAAAAGATGCATCTTTGCTGGTGATTATTTTTATAATAAATACATACATGTACATAATGTCTTTGAGAGATGCTATTTGCTGTATACTTGCATTCTCATTAAAAAACTACGATCCTCGACGGGACAACTTGGAACAACAAACGTTTCGGTATACAAAAATGTCAGTATACTAAAGTTTCAGTAATGTGCAATACAAAAAGCATGCTGTTTTAAAATGAGGAAATTCCATGTACTATGCAACCGCAACCATGTACATCGCTTCATGCTGTGACTAATTCTCCAACTGTCCTTTTCCAAGCAGCTTCATCAGAACTCCTTAAGGACATTTTGTGTTGATACTTTTTGTGGAAGACGAACAACTCAACGGCTAATGCGGTATTGCATGCATAATGTACCAATTTAATTTATTAAAACGAATGAAAATAAAATAATGTGAAACGCGAGATGATTGTGTCAAAGGCAAAGCTAGAAGTAACTTTAAAAGTTTTCTTTTACAAAATAAAGAGTCATTCTACAACAACTGTCTCAGGTAACTTTTTTATCCTGTATTTATATAGGCTTTTATTTTATTTTTTATCAATATTTTATGTAGCAACATGTACCTACCAAATAGAATCTCATTCTGGTTCTGTGGTACCTACAATGAGGAATGCCACACTTAAAAGGCCCCTGTTTATGATAATGTTGTGCAGTACACAAATCAACCACACAGTGGCACTGTCTCGTAACAAGAGAGTATATCAAGTCTCATTTCAGTCTCTTGCCCTGGGATAGCCTGGTGGAAACAGACCGATCGCTGCACTCACCATTCTCATTCACTTCACGTATTATCACTAATTAAAAGATGATTGATATATGAAGTGAAATAGAAAGGTGAACGGCGTGATCAGGGTGGTTCCACCAGGCTAACCCGGTCATAGGCTACCGCTCCAGTAAATCCATGTGTTATCTTCACAGAAGAAAAGGTCTGATCCAGAGCTGATCCAACTCAAGATCCAGTAAATATAGTACAGGACAACATTAGATTTTAATCTGATTTATTTTGGACTGAGCTGTCAATGAAATCCAGAGATCTGAGCTGCCAATGATATCCAGAGATCTGAGCTGTCAATGATATCCAGAGATCTGAGCTGCCAATGATATCCAGAGATCTGAGCTGTCAATGATATGCAGAGATCTGAGCTGTCAATGATATCCAGAGATCTGAGCTGTCAATGATATCCAGAGATCTGAGCTGTCAATGATATCCAGAGATCTGAGCTGTCAATGATATCCAGAGATCTGAGCTGTCAATGATATCCAGAGATCTGAGCTGTCAATGATATCCAGAGATCTGAGCTGTCAATGATATCCAGAGATCTGAGCTGTCAATGATATCCAGAGATCTGAGCTGCCAATGATATCCAGAGATCTGAGCTGTCAATGATATCCAGAGATCTGAGCCGCCAATGATATCCAGAGATCTGAGCCGCCAATGATATCCAGAGATCTGAGCCGCCAATGATATCCAGAGATCTGAGCCGTCAATGATATCCAGAGATCTGAGCTGCCAATGATATCCAGAGATCTGAGCTGTCAATGATATCCAGAGATCTGAGCTGTCAATGATATCCAGAGATCTGAGCTGCCAATGATATCCAGAGATCTGAGCTGCCAATGATATCCAGAGATCTGAGCTGCCAATGATATCCAGAGATCTGAGCTGCCAATGATATCCAGAGATCTGAGCTGCCAATGATATCCAGAGATCTGAGCTGCCAATGATATCCAGAGATCTGAGCTGTCAATGATATCCAGAGATCTGAGCTGTCAATGATATCCAGAGATCTGAGCTGTCAATGATATCCAGAGATCTGAGCTGTCAATGATATCCAGAGATCTGAGCTGTCAATGATATCCAGAGATCTGAGCTGCCAATGATATCCAGAGATCTGAGCTGCCAATGATATCCAGAGATCTGAGCTGCCAATGATATCCAGAGATCTGAGCTGCCAATGATATCCAGAGATCTGAGCTGCCAATGATATCCAGAGATCTGAGCTGTCAATGATATCCAGAGATCTGAGCTGCCAATGATATCCAGAGATCTGAGCTGTCAATGATATCCAGAGATCTGAGCTGTCAATGATATCCAGAGATCTGAGCTGTCAATGAAATCCAGAGATCTGAGCTGCCAATGATATCCAGAGATCTGAGCTGCCAATGATATCCAGAGATCTGAGCTGTTCTTCCTCTTTGAATTTTAACATTCACAGCAACTGGGAAACGTTTATGGCAGCCATAGTTGTCACCTTAGCTTGTTACATAACTTCTGAGTGATAGGAAGCACGAGCACCACCAATCAGCCTACACCACTGTTCACACACCCGTCAGTACTATGACGTTGTTACAACAGTATCACAACTAGCGTGACCATGTCAGCAAATAACGGCTGTCTGAACACACACAAATCCGATTTGATCACTTGTAACTTTCTGTTTGGACAGTCAGTATTCCAAAACAGAATAGAAGAACCAAACTATTCTGACCATTAAAATATGCAGGGTGAACAAGGCTTAAGTACAGGTGTCATTCTAAAGGCCACATCTTATTGCCTGTTCTTCATAGGACTATTGTGATACTGTGTCCTGAAATCAGGAATGTGTCAGATGTTATACATTCATAAGAAGTGGAATTCACTAAAAAAGACCCAACTCAACTTGAACCACAGTAATACATCACTGAAAGCTAGATTGGTTGGTCAGAATAGGAAGAGACTCAATACAACAGTTTGAAGCAGAAAGTATAGTTTATTGTATCCAGTATAGAAAATCAACCAAAAGCAGTGGAAGGCACACATTGTTTTTGTGGGGAAGGGGAGGGGGGGGGGGGTTGTCACTTGTATAAGTGCCAGCAAACTTCAACGTCGTGGACAAGACACCCCGCAACCCACATAGACAGAATCATATCAAAATATACTGTTACACACGTGTAACGCCAACACAGCCCACCACACAGTCAACGGGGAGGTCTTTCTAGGCTCCAACCCACTGCCTTAATACAGTGTCCATATTAGGACAGTCTCAGTCTTTGCAGGACTTGACAGACAACTCCTGCAGAGACTGGGGATGTGTCCTAATATGGACGCCATAACTTCATGACAAGAATTAAAGGATGCAAACCCGTTACCAGGACAAACATTCCAGCGTGTACAATGTCAAAACATATGACTGCAAAAATATATTCATATATACATTTACATTTTAGATGTTTGTTTCATATACTCCCCGATAAACTATACGAAAAGCAGAAAACTGGAATGGTACAGCAATAGGTTGGTACAGCTGTCTGTGAGAAAATGCGAAGAGTAGAGTCCCCCCTGTTTAGCTTACTATTGGCAGTTATAGTTTTTGGAGAAGTCACTGCGTGACAGTTGCAGTACTTTTGTCATCGTCATAGTACATAAACATGTATTTTTCAATACACACTTCTTAATAGGAAGTCAACACTTCAGGAAAAATACTGTTTTGTATGCGTGTCCCTTTTACATGTTACGACAAAATGAGTCAAATGAAAGAGCTAAAAAAAGAAAACGTCTTGGAAAGATACATCTGGTAGGACACGCCAACATCAGGAGTAAAACAGCACCGGGAAGGTTTTACATTTTGGGGTGAGAGAAAAAAAAACAATTCCCCAGAGTCTGAAGAGAATGCTGAGCTAGCGAGTCCGGAGTCCACCTCTCCCATTTCAGATTGGATTTCAGTGTGTTGTTGTTTTTAATGATTGGCCAAAGCAACTTGCTCAGGGGTACTCGTGTCCCAGCTTCTTTATAGTCGTACGATGTATTATGGATTAATAAGAACAGTCGGTTGCCTGTGTGTTTGGCCCATTCATTGCATACAGAGCTACATTACATCACCACCTGCGGTACTAAGGTTCATTGGAGTCGTAGATTCTCTCCAAGGTGAAGCCTCTGTGCGCGTGTCAAGTGTACTACTCTTTTTGTTTGGGATCAAAGCCATAAAACAATTGCTATATCAAAAGGGCAATGTTTTATATCCTTGCCATTATTTGTCATACTCGTACCGAGCAGATTGTGGAAACTACATGGCTATTGGCTATAATCCTGGCACACTCGTGCCCATTACTTGAGTCCCATTATAATCACGTGAACAGTGTCCTCGCTCAACCCCCGTAAGGGAGATCACTCAGTTCAGTTTATGTTGATGAGGACCGCACACCTTTTGCCACAATTCAGTTTGATAACAGAGGGCAAAGAATAAGCAAGATGGCCGTCTCAGGTTTGACTGTTTTTTCCTTGGGACTTGGAGGATAATCTCAAGACTGGCAAGAGGAGCTGAATTTGGGATAGGAGTAGGGGAGGGGGGTTACAGAGCTCCAAATCCGCTCAGCAGTTTGGGCTCTGGGTGTGTAGTTAGAGGACTAGGGTTTGGGCTCTGGGTGTGTAGTTAGGGGACTAGGGTTTGGGCTCTGGGTGTGTAGTTATGGGATGTGGGGTAGGGTAGTGGTGTGTAGTTATGGGATGTGGGGTAGGGTAGTGGTGTGTAGTTATGGGATGTGGGGTAGGGTAGGAGTGTACAGTTAGGGGACAAGGGGTAGGGTAGTGGTGTGTAGCTAGGGTACCAGAGTTTGGGGTAGGGTGGGGGGTGTGGCAGGGTACCAGATGACAGCGGTCTTAATTCTGTCATTGGTCAGAACATTCAAAATGAATAGTTATCGGGGAAGCCCAGTAACGAGACGCACCGCTCCCCTCCGTCGGCCAGGTAGGGGCCACAGCCATCCTCGTAGTGGGCCAGGGGCACGGTGGTGTCGTCCTCCCCCACAGACGGCGGCAGGCAGTCCGGGTCCTGCTTCAGGCTGGGCCTCTGGTTGTCAGGGAAGGCCATGGAGAAGAGCGCCTCGGGGTCACACGTAAACTTGTACACGTACCTCTCTCCAGCCACCTGATCCAACCCGAAGAGGAAGAGGGAGTTAAAACAGTCGTTCAGCGCACAACCGCTTGTAGTTTGAAAATAACGTTCGACTTTATACCCAACCTTCTGAAACTCTCAATGCATCTGACCTGCCTTATATACAATACAACCAATGTACTATTTATTGGTGCAATGTAGCCCTCCATTGTACTGTGATGTTTTCCATCAATTCACAAAGCCTCCATTGAATTTGACCCAAAACAGAAAATTGCAAATGGACTTGAATGAAATTAAAATTTACCTTTACCTTCTGCATGATGCCCTTCTCGTAGTAGTAGCGTAGAGAGCGGCTCAGCTTGTCGTAGTTCATGGCAGGCCGGTTCTTCTGGAGGCCCCAGCGCCGAGCCACCTGCCACAGGAGAGAGAAACGGTTCAAATCAACCTGTTGATACACACACCAAGCTCTTCTGATCAACCTGTAGATACACACACCAAGCTCTTCTGATCAACCTGTAGATGCACACACCAAGCTCTTCTGATCAACCTGTAGATACACACACCAAGCTCTTCTGATCAACCTGTAGATACACACACCAAGCTCTTCTGATCAACCTGTAGATACACACACCAAGCTCTTCTGATCAACCTGTAGATACACACACCAAGCTCTTCTGATCAACCTGTAGATACACACACCAAGCTCTTCTGATCAACCTGTAGATACACACACCAAGCTCTTCTGATCAACCTGTAGATACACACACCAAGCTCTTCTGATCAACCTGTAGATACATACACCAAGCGCTTCTGATCAACCTGTAGATACACACACCAAGCTCTTCTGATCAACCTGTAGATACATACACCAAGCTCTTCTGGGGTTAGTTTCTGGTGTGTCACTTCTAGTGCCGTAGTAATACAGTGTGGTTATTCCTGGAAGCACAGCGTAACAACTATTATCATGACTTGTTGAAACACTCTTCTACTTTAAACTCAGAGACATAATGATGAAAAACTCCAAGAAGCCCTGAAGTCTCTAAACTCACTAGGACCACAGCTCTGCCTGCTGACCAACTGACCTCTTCGGGCTCGATGAGTTTGAACTCCATGCCGCGGCCGGTCCAGGAGATGAAGTGACCATTGGCCGGGTCGTCCAGCAGAGTGACCAGGAACTGCCAGAGCTGCAGAGAACCTCGGCGCTGGTAGGGCGGTCCGTCACGGAACACTCCGGCCTCCTGCTTGATCTTACCTGGATGGACAGAAGGAGAGAGGGAAAGAGGGAGTGAGTGACGTGGTCACAGTCAGGTGAAAGACTCCAGTGATTGGCAGTCTGAGCGTGGGGATACAATAAGAGGCTCTGCTCATGTCACACAGGCTCTCTGTCCAAGGCCCTGTGGGTCTACTCTGGCATCCACACTGCCATGACATAACGAGAAGATGTCAGATACCAGGATTCACTACCTGCTGCCATTTTAACCTAAAGCCCTGTGTCAAACCAGTCAGAGGTTCAAATAGTATCTGTGTCTTTTTAAATACTTTCAGTGTTTGATTCTGGATGGATGGGGTTTGCACTTTTGGGACAATTCCAGGGGTTCCATTGTGCCGGGCAAGCCCTTGTTTTTCATAGCAATTTATGGAAGAATGTCTCACCTTCTAGTCTCTCTGGAACCACACATGTGTCGTCGTTGTACAGATGAGGCTCTCCGTCGTAGATCAACCCATCATTGTTTTGGTAGAAGTTACCGGACTTCCTGAAAGAAGACTGGCAGTTCTGCATTTCTGTAAGACACAAGGGAAAAGAGAAAATAGACATATTTTTCCTTAACATGCTCTTCAAACCAGAAAGATACAAACACTAATAGGTGTTTCTTTGAATAGATTCTTACTACTAACTTAATTTCCCAACCCTATATTTTTAAAGTAGCCATTAGCCTAATGACATAATACCCAGTAGAAGACGGACATACATTCTCACACAAGCCAGCGGTCTCTTAACAATCCCCTGGGGTTTCTTAGCTGGGACTTTATTAAGAGGATTTGACTGTTACATCACTGACAGAAAGTGGCCCAGACATGGAGAGTGAAATGAGGTCATCTTAGCTTAGTAGAGTCTTAGAATGCTACACTGCTACATACCCAACCACTACTGCTAATACTAGTGTCCACATCAGTCTGAAACATGCTTACTGTTTTATCCCCATCGCTGCACTATTAGCCGTGTACAGTAGACTCTCAAAGGAAGCTGGACTACCTCCAAACCCTTAGGGCCTTCCAGTCTGGACTCAGATTAAGCCTAGGCATGGAAGGAGAAACACTTCCTATTGAGATTCTCCCTCCAACATGTTTTTTTTAAACTCCAGGACTGGGTCTAATCTATGAGTGTGAAACTGAGCCTCAAAGACTGTTGCCATCCAGCGATTCCCCAGGGCTCACCTTGGTCAAAGCAGAAATCCCGGGGCTCCTGCTTTATAGAGAGGCCCTGGAACGGGGTGCGGGGAGGGCCCATGGTGGGGACCCCCTGCTCGGTGTAACGGAGGTCCACCAGCTCCTGCTTGAAGCCCTGAGCAGGGAGGAGGACCAAGGGCTCTGACAGGTGCCGCTGGTAGATGGGGCGGCCATCCCGGGACAGGGGGGCCCGGTGGGGGTGATTGGGCTGAGGGGGGTAAGGGGTACAGGCGGCACCGTCAGGCGGAGGGAAAGGCAGACATGGCTCAGAGAGCTGCCGCTGGAACCTGCAGAGAGACAGAGAGAGAGAGAGACAGAGAGAGAGACAGAGAGAGTCAATTAGGGTCTTAAACCAGAGAATCATACAACAATGGGATTTCAACTGTAGCACTGAACATGCATGCTGAGTCCCAGCCTACAGTAGTTCCAATCATGGCTTTACAACCAAGATATACAAGCTATGGGGTCAAACAGTGCATGGTGTCAACACATGGTGCCAACCTGAGCCAACACATGGTGCCAACTCACCTGTGTTCTGAGCTGTAGGAGGCATCGGAGTGATTGACAGGTAGGCGGGGCACAGCGAAAGGCTGGCTTTGGCTCGGGTGTGGCGGGAGTGTCCGGTGGTGGGAGGGGCTGTGCCCGTGAGTTAGACGACTGTGGCCGGGGTGTGTTGCCTGGACAGGGGACGTGATCTGCCTCTGTAGGGGGTGTGTCCCCGGGGTGGGGGCGGGGCTGCAGGGTGAGGCGGGTGTGGAGGGTGGGGTTAAAGTATTGATGCCAAGTGGCTTCCTGTTGTAGGCACTGTGGAGGGAGGAGGGGGATGGAAGGGGTTAACTTGGGCCTGTAGAGCATGGCTGTACACCTGTTGTATTCGGCGCATGTGACAAATAAAATTAGATTTATAATAGCACTAAGGCACCTTGGGGGTTTGTGGTATATGGCCAATATACCACAGCTAAGGGCTGTATCTGGGCACTCGTAAGAACAGCCCTTAGTCGGGGTATATGGGCCATATGACACACCCCCCCAGGCCTTATCAACTTGATGTAGGTATATCTAATTAAGCATTGTCTTAGTAGTGAACTTTATTATGCCTTACCCTCTTTTATGATCTTTTATTGGTTGTAACTGAAAATACATCTTGCTACTGAGAGTACAATTTGTGTGGGGTGTCAAAACCTGGTCCGTCTCAGTGTGTACTGTAACGTACCTGTAGCTGTAAAGGCACTTGTCTGTGTAGAGTCTCTGTTGTTCCTGACTGCAGGGGGACAGATCTCTGGAGGCGCTGGACTCTCGCTTCACTTTATTGGCTGGAGGTCCATGGAACATTACTTTGAAGAAAGGAGAAAACATTTAAAAAACTGAAATATATAATATATGCCAAAGATTCACAAAATAATCACTACGTTTGAATATATTTACTCAGTATTCTTGTTTTGTGTGCTTCACTAAGGAATAACAAGCTAAATAGTTTTCTATCAAAGGATCAAATGTGTCTCCTATGCTGGGATTTGTCTTTAATTCCAACTTCCCAAATGTTTGTTGTTTAGTGAATTGGTGAGGTTGTAAATCTGTCCTTCCATTTGGGAGGGAAAACTATAAACCCAGCACTGAAAGACAAACAGTGTACTTTCACTATTTTTTTTGTATTGTTTCCAAGGCAACAATCAGACCAGTAACAAAGATGCCTTTGTATTAAATTACACAGACCAGAACAGTCTGCTCCGACTTCCACCACCAGTTAGTAACTTAGGCAACCATTGTGTGTCTGTACATACAGTAGGACTTTAACTGGGTGCTGTGTTGGCATCAGAGGCCGGGTCTGTCAGAGGCCGGGTCTGTCAGAGGCCGGGTCTGTCAGAGGCCGGGTCTGTCCAGAGGCCGGGTCTGTGCAGAGGCCGGGTCTGTGCAGAGGCCGGGTCTGTGCAGAGGCCGGGTCTGTCAGAGGCCGGGTCTGTGCAGAGGCCGGGTCTGTGCAGAGGCCGGGTCTGTGCAGAGGCCGGGTCTGTGCAGAGGCCGGGTCTGTGCAGAGGCCGGGTCTGTCCAGAGGCCGGGTCTGTCCAGAGGCCGGGTCTGTGCAGAGGCCGGGTCTGTGCAGAGGCCGGGTCTGTGCAGAGGCCGGGTCTGTCAGAGGCCGGGTCTGTGCAGAGGCCGGGTCTGTGCAGAGGCCGGGTCTGTGCAGAGGCCGGGTCTGTGCAGAGGCCGGGTCTGTGCAGAGGCTGGGTCTGTCAGAGGCTGGGTCTGTCAGAGGCTGGGTCTGTCAGAGGCTGGGTCTGTGCAGAGGCTGGGTCTGTGCAGAGGCTGGGTCTGTGCAGAGGCTGGGTCTGTCAGAGGCTGGGTCTGTGCAGAGGCTGGGTCTGTGCAGAGGCTGGGTCTGTCAGAGGCTGGGTCTGTCAGAGGCTGGGTCTGTCAGAGGCTGGGTCTGTGCAGAGGCTGGGTCTGTGCAGAGGCTGGGTCTGTGCAGAGGCTGGGTCTGTGCAGAGGCTGGGTCTGTCAGAGGCTGGGTCTGTGCAGAGGCTGGGTCTGTGCAGAGGCTGGGTCTGTCAGAGGCTGGGTCTGTGCCTACATCAACTCTCCATTTCCTGTTGTGCCACAGAACGGCCATCATTCAGCTTCCGCAGCCACGGGCCAGCAGTCAAAACACATTCACGTTATGGGGTTAGGCCTCTCAGTGTCCATAGTGACCTCCATTATAAGATTAAGTTTTGAACACCTAGCATCTATGAATGAAACACAGTGCAACTCTCAAGCGCGGCCAGAAGACATTTAAATCTCAGGTTTCAAATCATTTGCCATGGCAAATCTTGCAGCGTTTCTTTAAATCACTAACTGGTAGTTAATAAGAGTGTGTTCTCACTTCTCAGCCAAGTTCATTGCTAAATTAAGGAGTAAGGAGATGATGGCATAATGCCATTTGATCGCTATGGACACTGCCCCTTTGCCCAGCTGCAGAGTCCACGCACACACACACACACACGAGAGAGAGAGGACTGCTGAATGCAGGGTCTGTGAGACCAACTTGCAGCGTGCCAAACTAGGGAGCGTCATGCCAACCCCGTCGCCGCACACACACACTCAGACTCTTCAGCAAACACAACAATCGCCCGGCTGTGCCACGGCACAATTCACTCAGTGTGTATACACTGCATTAAACATGTCACTAGCTGCATCCGCAACAATGAAATACAACGTTACAGGGAAACAAGGCGATACCGGGCCTCTAAAAACACTCTTTCTTCCTCCACAGGATCATTCACATCTTGAAACCCAGGCCTGCAACTACACCAGGCTTACAGCTCCGTCTGGAGCCCACAATCAAAGGCTTCCATTCAAACCTCATGCATATATTATTCTAGACAGAGAAAGGAGAGAGGAGATGAGTATAAAGCAAACAGCATGAGGGTTCTGTGGGCTTGGATTGGAACGTAGCCCATCCTAGCAGCCAAGAGCTGTGGTTAGTAGGTTGGGACTCCATGGAAGGCCATCCCAGGCTGCTATGGTGCACCTGGGTCATGTTAAGTAAGGCCCACCGTAGCAAAACTAATGCAACAGAAAATCTCCCCGTTTCAAACCGTTCTCTCTTTATTTCCTCTGATGTTAATGTGGTAGATTTGGGCAGAGATCAGAGAATAGGATTGTTCTCATCCGGGTTGACGATCAAAGAGGAGAGCTGAGGGATTTCTGGTATAAAACCACAAGATTCTTGATTTTCACCAAGTGAGTAACGTCTTATTCTGGAGGTAGCCCTATTATTCCTGCGCCTTCGTTGGAACACAAATCCCTACAATCCAATAATCAAATCAAATTGTATTTGTCACATGCGCCGAATACAACAGCTGTAGACCTTACAGTGAAATGCTTACTTACAAGTCCTTAACCAACAATGCAGGTTGTTATAAAATACACACTTCTTTTTTTTTTAAGTAACAAAAAGGCAAGGTGTGCATTAAGGACACTGATTGGCAACAGGGCAGAAGTAGGTCCACTGCAGGGTGAGTGGAGGTTGGTTAAATCAGGGCTCAATGACATCAATTGGATTTCTGCTTTCGACGAGGCAAATCTGTCGATAATGTTAGCCCTCAGCCTACACAGGCAACCCGAAAGCCCTAACCACATACCCATAAAAACACACTCACTGTGACGCACTGAGTTAATATGCCAACTGGATAAGACTGGTATTGGAAAACCAGTACATCTCCTTGTTGTGCTTGTATGTTGTGTCAAAGACCATGTCTGGGAATTAAAGGATACATTAGGAAATGCAGGAGCAGACGCTGTTGATTCCCCTCTGTAACACACATACACGTACGGACATATTTCATTGGTTGGTACTTACGGTTATCCGACTGGAAATCTGGGACAAACTGTTCGTCATCAGGCACCTGAGCTGAAAGAGGGGACAGAGAGAGTTAAATGACTAACAAACTGTTCGTCATCAGGCACCTGAGCTGAAAGAGGGGACAGAGAGAGTTAAACGACTAACTTGTGGAAGGCAATGCCACGTGGCTGAGTCACTTTAATATGCTTCATAGAACAAATATAATGCACTTGATACAGTACAGTTAAAAATACAGTAATATTTATGATACAGTAGTTAAAAATACAGTAATATTTATGATACAGTAGTCAAAAATACAGTAAATATTTATGATGCAGGACAGTCAAAAATACAGTAAATATTTATGATACACTTGTCAAAAAGAGGAAGTCGTATAAAGTTCTTATAACAACCTATTTTCCAGTTTTTCCTGATTCAATAGCCTCGCGTAAACCCCTGATGTTACTAAAAACAATGAGTATGATGCAAGATTGAAAACCTTCTTAAATACAAGATCAGAACTCACCTTCTGCAATCCATGTCTCTTGAAGTTGCATGAGGTCCTGAAAGAGATCTTCTGTGTCCTGGGCGAGCTCAGTGTCAACAAACTTTCTCTTCCGGTCGTTAAATGGCGTGTTCGCTGGTTCTTCCACGTGACAATTCTGCTAGTACAATGTTTAAAACACCTACAACATTAGTGATTGCATTGGTGTGAACAAATCCCTAAGCATCCATGTATGCTAAAAAGTCATTGTTATCTTAATCCACTATGAAAAGTTTCAGATTAGTGCTTTGATCAAAATCCTATCTTGAAAAACTATCAGAGAAAACATCCAGAGAGTCATCCAAACACTCACCCTGGAGGGGGCCATGAAAGGGACTTGCTGGTCATAAAATCCATCCATGTTGCCTGAAAATCTTCACGCCCTCGGGACTGAAGTTGGTGTTGGAGGGGTGGAGGGGGAGGAGGGGCTGACGGTAGCAGCAGGAGACGCTCGTTCGTCTGTCTGTTCTTTCTGTGGAGAGCAGAGAAAAGTGTGCCCCCTGGTCAGTAGCTTATACCCAAATCACCTGTCATATAACGTCAACACAGACATAGGACGTTTCCCAAATGGCAACCTAACCTATTCCCTGTATAGTGCACTATATCCTATGGGCCTTGGTCTAAAGTAGTGCACTATGCCCTACGAGTCCTGGTCTAAAGTAGTGCACTATGCCCTATGGGTCCTGGTCTAAAGTAGTGCACTATGCCCTATGGGTCCTGGTCTAAAGTAGTGCACTATGCCCTATGGGTCCTGGTCTAAAGTAGTGCACTATGTCCTATGGGTCCTGGTCTAAAGTAGTGCACTATGTCCTATGGGTCCTGGTCTAAAGTAGTGTACTATGTCCTATGGGCCCCGGTCTAAAGTAGTGCACTATGGGTCCTGATTTAAAGTAGTGCCCTATTCCCTATGGGTCCTGGTTTAAAGTAGTGCACTATGGGTCCTGGTCTAAAGTAGTGCACTATGGGTCCTGGTCTAAAGTAGTGCCCTATGTTTCCTGGTCTAAAGTAGTCACTAGGGCATAGTGCCAGCCGGCCTTCAGGATAAGACAGTTGTTCCTTTCCTCTGTCTTGGGTGTTTGTTTTGTGTTGTTTGTTTGCGTAATCCTCCCTGCATCGTAGTGCTGGCGGGCTGTACACTATGCCAGTGAGCATGTTCTCAATACGCTGGGGACTAAGTTCTTACATAAGCAAGGCAGCAAGGCACAGTAAGCTATTTGGAGATGAGACTGTTGACATTACAATAAGTAGAAGGACTAGGAGGGAGCTGTTTTGAATAAGTGTTCAAAAATAGGATGCAAATCAGGGTATTGAGTTAAGTAGTCCTTGATATCTAAACATTGGATAAACTATCTTCATAATGGAACATATAACACGTATACATGCAAGAATCTGAATAAAACATTTAGAGATCAAATTTCAGCATTATTTGACAAGTATTGGATAAAGTTATTTATTCAGGGCAGCAGAGGGTTAATCTCAGCAAAGAAAATCTGAGCCAGTTCAAGAAGTAGCTAAACTCCCCCCCCCCAGACCCTCCTCCCTCTACCGTTTCCTATTCCCCCTCTCATGGCCTCAGCTTGTTTTTCTCAATGAAGTGAAATTTGATCCCTGAGCTAAGGGGGGGTTCGAACCTTCCATTCATAAATGTTAGAACCGTCTATGAAGATGCTGCATGCGCCGTAGCAAGTCAAAATACTGCAACATAAACATTCTCACGTCAAAGTACTGTAAAAACATTTGACTACAAATAAGAAAATGGTTCCCAAATTAAGATACATATAAAATGGCGTTCACATTTCTACCCCCCCCCCCCCCCCCCTCACCAGACAGCTAGAAAATGCTTGGCAGAGAGCTCGCATTCTACGGATACTAGTCGGTCAAAGTAAATGCATTATTACAGGCGCTAGAAATAAACTAACGCAAACACCTTATACGCATCTTTTTTGTTGCGGTTGATAGTTTGATGTTAAACTCACATTTGCGAAGATTTAATTCCTTTGCAATGTTGAAAATAAGTTCTGTTTCACTCCACGCTGTTGCAAACGTTCTTTCAGGGTTGTCGTCTATGCTCTTCTCACACAAAGCTTGACTGTGGATTTCTGAATGGAATCGTCTGGTTTTCCCTGAAGCCAAAATAGAGGACTCCATAATACACGCCAATTGGTTATTACACAATGCCATTCAAGTGACTGGCCAATTGACGTTCAGAGAGCTCTTTGGACCCCAGTGACCAATGGTAAGCGAGATTGTCTTGTTTTTATGAATGACTGCTTTTCATTCACGTCTGACGGCCAGACACCGGGTGGAAACGAAAAATGTACAGTAGAAACAGATACTGACATCTTGATAACTCGAGTACATTCATACAACAACCAGATACAATGTTTTGCTACAAAGTTGTTACATAGTTATTATAGCATCATGCTACATTGCTATTACAAAATCTTGCTACATATTTTCCATTTTCAGTTTAGAAAAGCTGCCTTGTGTAGGAAAACAGCAGGATATGCAGTTTCCATTTTCACATGTTTTTTAGTTTTTTCTTCTGGCATTGATTAACTGCTTGGAGTTGGGTAAGTTGTTGTGATATTCTCAGGACAGAGCTGGCTGTAGGGAGTCTGGACACAAGTCATCACACAAACACACACGCATGTACTGTATGTATGCACACACAGACAGACACACATGCACGCTACATGCACGCAAGCTCACACACACGCACGCATACACGCCACACACACACTATTCTGCCCAGGCTTGAACTGCAGTCAGATAAGAAAGGGCTAAAATTGTTACAGTCGATTAAATGCCAAACATGATCTGACTTGCAGGGTAATTATAGCTCCCATTATGACCTCATACTACCTTGTTATGGTGATACAGAGGAATGCTCCATTGTCTGCACAGACTCTATCGTATTAAACAGATGGAACTATGGTATTACAGAGATATACTCTGAGTATACCAAACATTAGGAAACACCTTCCTTTAAAATATAGTTTTACCCCTTTTTCTCCCCAATTTCATGGTTTCCAATTGTTTAGTAGCTACTATCTTGTCTCATCGCTACAACTCCCGTACGGGCTCGGGAGAGACCTAATATTGAGTTGAACACAGGAGAAACTTCTGAGCGTGAAAAACCCAGTAGTGTTGCAGTTCTTGGCACAAACAGATGAACCCGGCTCCTACAGTGCATTCGGAAAGTATTAAGACCCCTTGACTTTTTCCAAATTTTGTTACGTTACAGCCTTATTCTAAAATGGATTAAATCATTTTAGATCACTAGTGGACATTTTTACACATAATAATTCTAATACTCCATAATGACAAAGTGAATTTTAGAATTTTTTACTAATTTATAAAAAAAATGCTAAACTGAAATACCTTATTTAAATAATCAATCACACACCTGTCTATATAAGGTCCCACAGTTGACAGTGCATGTCAGATCAAAAACCAAGCCATGAGGTCGAACGAATTGTCCGTAGAGCTCCGAGACAGGATTGTGTCGAGGCACAAATCTGGGGAAGGGTACCAAAACATTTACACAGCATTGAAGGTCCCCAAGAACTCAGTCGCCTCCATCATTCTTAAATGGAAGAAGTTTGGAACCACCTAGACTCTTCCTAGAGCTGGCTGCCCAGCCAAATTGAGCAATCGGTGGAGAAGGGCCTTGGTCAGGGAGGTGACCAAGGCCCGATGGTCACTCCGACAGAGCTCCAGAGTTCCTCTGTGAAGATGGGAGAACCTTCCAGAAGGACAACCATCTCTGCTGCACTCCACTAATCAGACCTTTACGGTAGAGTGGCCAGACGGAAGCCACTCCTCAGTAAAAAGCATATGATTTGCCAAAGACACCTAAAGGACTCAGACTATGAGAAACAAGATTATCTGGTCTAATGAAACCAAGATTGAACTCTTGGCCTGAATGCCAAGCTTGGCCTGAATGCCAAGCTTCATGTCTGGCACTATCCCTACAGTGAAGCACGGTGTGGCAGCATCATGCTGTGGGGGTGTTTTTCAGTGGAAGCACACAGCTAAGACAACGCAAGAGTGGCTTTGGGACAAGTCTCTGAATGTCCTTGAGTGGCCCAGCCAGAGCCCGGACTTGAACCCGATACAGCATCTCTGGAGAGACCTGAAAATAGCTGTGCAGCAACACTCCCCATCCAACCTGACAGAGCTTGAGAAGATCTGCAGAGAAGAATGGGAGAAACTCCCCAAATATAGTAGGTGTGCCAAGCTTGCAGCATCATACCCAAGAAGACTCAAGGCTGCAATCGCTGCCAAAGGTGCTTCAACAAAATACTAAGTAAAGTGTCTGAAAATGTGATATTTCAGTTTTTTATTTAAAATAAATGAGCAGAAATGTCTAAAACCTATTTTTGCTTTGTCATTATGGGGGTATTGTGTGTAGATCGATGAGGGAAAAAAGATTGATTCCATTTTTAGAATAAGGCTGTAACGTAATAACATGTGGAAGAAGTCAAAGGGTCTGAATACTTCCCGAGTGCACTGCACTACCAGACCCCGTTCAAAGGCACTTCAATATGTTGTCTGGCCCATTCACCCCTCTGAATGGCACATAAACAATCCATGTCTCAATTGTCTCAAGGCTTAAACATCCTTCTTTTACCCTTCATCTACACTGATTGAAGTGGATTTAACAAGTGACATCAATAAGGGATCATAGCTTTCACCTGGTCAGTCTATATCATGGAAAGAGCAGTTGTCCTTAATGTTTCGTCCAGTCAGTGTAACTCTACGGTGTAACACATCCTATCTTTCACATTGGTTCTATTCCCCTGGGACTTGTATTTGCTGTTTATATATGGGCATGTCTATTCCAATGTATTTTATGGTTGTGGATGTTTCATACTTTACACGTTATGAAGGAATTGCAAACAGGACAGGTATCTAAAAATGAATTTGATCGATGAAAGTGTTATCCAGTGGAGGCTGCTGAGAGGAGGACGGCTCATAATAATGTCTGGAACGGAGCGAATGGAATGGTATCAAGCACATAGAAACCATGTGTTTGATGTATTTCATACCATTCCACTGATTCCACTCCAGTCATTACTACGAGCCCTTCCTCACCAATTAAGGTGCCACCAACCTCCTGTGGTGTTATCCACTTACTTGGCAAACCAAGGCCTTATTGACCAATCACCACACTTTACACTGTCATTATTGACAAATCACCACATTTTACCCTGTCGTTATTTACCAATGACCACAATTTACACTGTCGTTGTTGACCAATCACCACGCTAGGAGCATTGCAGTTCCCTTTGTGTTGGCTTTCTCCATGCTCACCCCTTCCATAATACATTGTCTCCCTGTTCCATCTCTGCTGTGTGGATTGCAGTAGGACTGGATCAGAGGCCTGGTGTTAGTGGTGTCTCTCTGTTCCATCTCTGCTGTGTGGATTGCAGTAGGACTGGATCAGAGGCCTGGTGTTAGTGGTGTCTCTCTGTTCCATCTCTGCTGTGTGGATTGCAGTAGGACTGGATCAGAGGCCTGGTGTTAGTGGTGTCTCTCTGTTCCATCTCTGCTGTGTGGATTGCAGAGGCCTGGTGTTAGTGGTGTCTCTCTGTTCATAGGACTGGATCAGAGGCCTGGTGTTAGTGGTGTCTCTCTGTTCGTAGGACTGGATCAGAGGCCTGGTGTTAGTGGTGTCTCTCTGTTCATAGGACTGGATCAGAGGCCTGGTGTTAGTGGTGTCTCTCTGTTCATAGGACTGGATCAGAGGCCTGGTGTTAGTGGTGTCTCTCTGTTCATAGGACTGGATCAGAGGCCTGGTGTTAGTGGTGTCTCTCTGTTCGTAGGACTGGATCAGAGGCCTGGTGTTAGTGGTGTCTCTCTGTTCGTAGGACTGGATCAGAGGCCTGGTGTTAGTGGTGTCTCTGTCCGTAGGACTGGATCAGAGGCCTGGTGTTAGTGGTGTCTCTGCACATCTATTATTCACACCAGGGACGTTATTCAGTAGTGCACACCCTAGCAAAATGTATTGCAACGGAAAACAAAATGAGTTGGACAAGTCCAGGTAGTCACTCCCTGTTTCAGTCAGGTTTCTTCCTTTTAGTGCCTAATGAACACGACCCAGGTCTTCAAAGGGTCTTTCCACCACCCTGTGCGGTCTATCTTTGGAGTATTTGTACCCAACCCACTGGCCTACTGACCCCTTCTCACCCTACGTTGGTACCCTTGGTACAGGTATGCACCAACACCAGCCCAGAGTGCACATTCACAAGACCCCCAAATTCACACAGTCCTGTGATCGAATACAGCTCCCTTTGTCCTCATTGGCTGTGTTCCCAGATCCCCCTCCAGGTCTCCTAGCCTCCTCCCTCTGAAGCCTGCAGACATCTGTACAGGTTGCGTCTGAAATGGCACCCTATTCCTTACGTAGTGCACTACTTTTGATCAGAGCCCTGTCAAAAGTAGTGCACTACATAGGGAATAGGGTACCATTTGGCACAAGCACACAGTTTGGTAACAGTTCTCGTGGCTCTTTGATAGTATTTACCATGCAGTATCATGACTGTATGCTTCAAAGACTCTTCATCTCTCCCCCCTCCCGTCTCCCACATTTCAAGCAGTATGTCTGTCCAGCTAGGAGCAGCAGATTCCTCTCCAATTCCCCTTTGAACTAATTCTAGTTCATTACCCTTCCCATTGTTCCTAAGCAGAGGGATCTAGACCATGAAGCTCACCGCTCTCTCACCCACCACTATCATAGCTCACCTCTCTCACCCACCATTATCATAGCTCACTGCTCTCTCACCCACCATTATCATAGCCCAGCTCTCTTACCCACCATTATCATAGCCCACCTCTCTCACCCACCATTATCATAGCCCACCTCTCTCACCCACCATTATCATAGCCCACCTCTCTCACCCACCATTATCATAGGTCACCTCTCTCACCCACCATTATCATAGGTCACCTCTCTCACCCACCATCATCATAGCGCAATGCCTCTCTTTCTGTCTCTCTGAACTACTAGGCTATGTGGTGGGATTATGCTGCCACTTCATGTAGGGTGAAGTACAGTATATTAATGTTATTGGTTATGTACACCCTATAACTCCTGGTTAAAACGTGAGGAAATTGACTGCTCACTACTGTACTGCAGTGGTTCCCAAACTGTGCCCCCCCCCCAAACAAAATAAATAAATATATTTATTATTACATATACATTATTATTTTTTAGAGGAACTCAGTCCGGCATTAAACTTACTCTTGAAAGTTGTAATAGTAGAATGAACAAGGTGTCATTTCTATATTAGGTATTGCATCATCAGTTCCTCTTGTCATGTCAGTCATTGCAGACCTTAGAGAGATATTTATAACTTGTCAGAAATGTCCAGATCAACTAGCCCATGTCAGATCATGTGTTTTTATTTAGGTTTATTAGCCCATAGATATTGTTGTATTTTTTTTGCCACTTAAATATCACATGAATACACATTAAACATGGCAAAATGTATAGAATTGCAAAAAAAATAGCTTTAAAACTGCAATGCTTTCTTCACACCCCATGACAAAATGTGTAGAATTGCAGGAAATTAGCTTTAAACCTGCAACATTCTCTCCACCAACAAGAAGGGTGTGAACAGTTGATGTCATGAACAGTGCTTGTGCCCATGGAAATACATGTGGTGTGAGATGTTCCCCAATGCTGGCAGGGGGCCCTGCTGTACTGCACAGTATCACTAGTGCTCTACTCTACTGTATCACTAATGCTCTACTCTACTGTATCACTAGTGCTCTACTCTACTGTATCACTAGTGCTCTACTCTACTGTATCACTAGTGATCTACTCTACTGTATCACTAATGCTCTACTCTACTGTATCTCTAGTGATCTACTCTACTGTATCACTAGTGATCTACTCTACTGTATCACTAGTACTCTACTCTACTGTATCACTAGTGCTCTACTCTACTGTATCACTAGTGCTCTACTCGACTGTATCACTAATGCTCTACTCTACTGTATCACTAGTGCTCTACTCTACTGTATCACTAGTGCTCTACTCTACTGTATCACTAGTGATCTACTCTACTGTATCACTAGTGATCTACTCTACTGTATCACTAGTGATCTACTCTACTGTATCACTAGTACTCTACTCTACTGTATCACTAGTGCTCTACTCTACCACTAGTGATCTACTCTACTGTATCACTACTGCTCTACTCTACTGTATCACTAGTGCTCTACTCTACTGTATCACTAATGCTCTACTCTACTGTATCACTAGTGCTCTACTCTACTGTATCACTAGTGCTCTACTCTACTGTATCACTAGTGCTCTACTCTACTGTATCACTAGTGCTCTACTCTACTGTATAACTAGTGATCTACTCTACTGTATCACTAGTGCTCTACTCTACTGTATCACTAGTGCTCTACTCTACTGTATCACTAATGCTCTACTCTACTGTATCACTAGTGCTCTACTCTACTGTATCACTAGTGCTCTACTCTACTGTATCACTAGTGCTCTACTCTACTGTATCACTAATGCTCTACTCTACTGTATCACTAGTGCTCTACTCTACTGTATCACTAGTGCTCTACTCTACTGTATCATTAGTGCTCTACTCTACTGTATCACTAGTGATCTACTCTACTGTATCACTAGTGATCTACTCTACTGTATCACTACTGCTCTACTCTACTGTATCACTAGTGCTCTACTCTACTGTATCACTAGTGCTCTAATCTACTCTACTGTATCACTACTGCTCTACTCTACTGTATCACTACTGTTCTACTGTATCACTAGTTCTCTGATATACTCTACTGTATCACTACTACTCTACTCTACTGTATCACTAGTGCTCTACTCTACTGTATCACTAGTGCTCTACTCTACTGTATCACTAGTGATCTACTCTACTGTATCACTACTGCTCTACTCTACTGTATCACTAGTGCTCTACTCTACTGTATCACTAGTGCTCTAATCTACTCTACTGTATCACTACTGCTCTACTCTACTGTATCACTAGTGCTCTACTCTACTGTATCACTAGTGCTCTACTCTACTGTATCACTAGTGATCTACTGTATCACTAGTTCTCTGATATACTCTACTGTATCACTACTACTCTACTCTACTGTATCACTAGTGCTCTACTCTACTTTATCACTAGTGATCTACTCTACTGTATCACTAGTGCTCCACTCTACTGTATCACTAGTGCTCTACTCTACTGTATCAGTAGTGCGCTACTCTACTGTATCACTAGTGCTCTACTCTACTGTATCACTAGTGCTCCACTCTACTGTATCACTAGTGCTCTACTCTACTGTATCACTAGTGATCTACTCTACTGTATCACTAGTGCTCTACTCTACTGTATCACTAGTGCTCTACTCTACTGTATCACTAATGCTCTACTCTACTGTATCACTAGTGCTCTACTCTACTGTATCACTAGTGCTCTACTCTACTGTATCACTAGTGCTCTACTCTACTGTATCACTAATGCTCTACTCTACTGTATCACTAGTGCTCTACTCTACTGTATCACTAGTGCTCTACTCTACTGTATCATTAGTGCTCTACTCTACTGTATCACTAGTGATCTACTCTACTGTATCACTAGTGATCTACTCTACTGTATCACTACTGCTCTACTCTACTGTATCACTAGTGCTCTACTCTACTGTATCACTAGTGATCTACTCTACTGTATCACTACTGCTCTACTCTACTGTATCACTAGTGCTCTACTCTACTGTATCACTAGTGCTCTACTGTATCACTAGTTCTCTGATATACTCTACTGTATCACTACTACTCTACTCTACTGTATCACTAGTGCTCTACTCTACTGTATCACTAGTGATCTACTCTACTGTATCACTACTGCTCTACTCTACTGTATCACTAGTGCTCTACTCTACTGTATCACTAGTGCTCTAATCTACTCTACTGTATCACTACTGCTCTACTCTACTGTATCACTAGTGCTCTACTCTACTGTATCACTAGTGCTCTACTCTACTGTATCACTAGTGATCTACTGTATCACTAGTTCCCTGATATACTCTACTGTATCACTACTACTCTACTCTACTGTATCACTAGTGCTCTACTCTACTTTATCACTAGTGATCTACTCTACTGTATCACTAGTGCTCCACTCTACTGTATCACTAGTGCTCTACTCTACTGTATCAGTAGTGCGCTACTCTACTGTATCACTAGTGCTCTACTCTACTGTATCACTAGTGCTCTACTCTACTGTATCAGTAGTTCTCTCCTCTACTCTGCTGTATCACTAGTGATCTACTCTACTCTGCTGTATCACCAGTGATCTACTCTGCTCTGCTGTATCACTAGTGCTAGTGCTTCTACACCTGCATTGCTTGCTGTTTGGGGTTTTAGGCTGGGTTTCTGTACAGCACTTTGACAAATCAGCTGATGTACAAAGGGATATATAAATAAATGTGATTTGATTTGACTCTTCTCTACTGTATCACTACTGCTCTACTCTACTGTATCACTAGTGATCTACTCTACTGTATCACTAGTGCTCTACTCTACTGTATCACTATTGCTCTACTCTACCACTAGTGATCTACTCTACTGTATCACTAGTGATCTACTCTACTGTATCACTAGTGCTCTACTCTACTGTATCACTATTGCTCTACTCTACTGTATCACTAGTGCTCTACTCTACTGTATCACTAGTGGTCTACTCTTCTGTATCACTATTGCTCTACTCTACTGTACCACTAGTGCTCTACTCTACTGTATCACTAGTGCTCTGCTGTATCACTAGTGCGCTGCTGTATCACTAGTGATCTGCTCTACTCCACTCTACTTGAAAATGCACAAATTAGCCCACTTGTTTACCCTCTTATAGCTGAACACATGGAATACACATGTCTGAATATCTTATTAAGTTGTCTTTATAATCCCAACCAACCAACCATTGTAAAAATGTATTATGGAGTCTCTATCATCTTCCTGATTCCTTCATGTTGCATCATGTGCTAGGCCTAGATTTTTCTCCAACTAACAAGCAAAGCAGCCAATTTGAAAGGGCCATTCCATCCCTATACCTAAGCATTTTAACCATCAACCTAATTATATTCACCACAGAGCCTGCTAGTTGTTCAGAGAGAAGGGTTTCTCTGGTTTGATCTTTGCCACACGTTTCTTTCTCAGGGAGGATATACCTAAAATCATCTCCAAATGGCCTCTTACATGAGACTGCTCAGTGCTTCAAGAGAGATTCCTGTTGCTGCTGATGCTGATGCTGGTCATCTCTCTCCCTTTCTCTCCAGCGCTCTCTCTCTCTCTCTCTCTCTCTCTCTCACTCTCTCTCTCTCTCTCTTTCTCTTGTTCTCTCTCTCTCTCTCTCTCTTGTTCTCTCTCTTTCTCTTGTTCTCTCTCTTGTTCTCTCTCTCTCTCTCTCTCTCTCTCTCTCTCTCTCTCTCTCTCTCTCTCACTCTCTCTTGTTCTCTCTCTTTCTCTGGTTCTCTCTCTCTCTCTCTCACCCACACCTTCTCTTGTTCTCTTTCTCTCGCTTTCCCTTGTTCTCTTTCTCTTGTTCTCTCTCTCTCTCTCCTGCTCTCACACACGAGACAAATGATCTCTCGCTATTTGCTCTAGTGAGGGAGGATGGCTGCCAAACAGATCATGTCCAGGCTTGCTCCCCTCCCCTTTTAAATGCACCGCATCAGGTAAGATAGGATGACTGAGAAAGAAAGAGTTTTAAATGAGTTAAACCAATCATAAGTCAAAGAGGAAGAGCCCTGGGTGGTTGGATGTTGTCCTGCATAATGACAGGGGGTCGTTTTTTTTATTAGAGGATCTGAAACACAGTATGTAGTTCTTGGCTTTGTAGTGGGTTCCACGTCACCATCGTCGGAAGCATCATCCTCCATTCAGCCAGGCTCTGGGAAGTATCCCTGAGGACACGTATTCCACTGCTGCTATATGTATGTGTGTGAGTGCTGCTTGTTGCATACAAATGTACTCTCTCACTGCAGGACTGTTTCTTCAAGTTATACCGTAGAAGTCATTGCATGATAAATGACCCACCAGTGTGTGGATAGCTGCTTGGGCTTGCACTGCTTCTTTTGTGTGTTGAGGAAAGCAGGAAAACAGGGTGTAATGATTTAGCTAATGTGGAAATACAAGTGGCTGTGACAAAATTAAAGAGAATAGAGGATTGTGGGAAGGGAAACTACTATATCGGTTTTATTTAACCCTAATTTTATCAGGTAACTTGACTGAAAGCAAATTCTCAGTTACAGCAACGACTTGGGGAATAGTTATAGGGGAGGGGAGGGGGGGGGGGGGGGTGAACCAATGAATTAAAGTGATGTGTGTTCGAGAGCTTGATCATGTAATGAGCCATATGACTTACAGTACAACGCTGCCAGATACAAGCACTTACTGTATGTGTAGACTGGGGAGATTAGATTAGATCAGGGTTTCTTAAACTATGGGTCGGGACCCAAAGTGGGCCCTGGGCTGGTGAGAGGTGGGTTGCACGTTTTGAGAAGACTTCTATAATAGTACAGTATTTCTTCACATTTGGGTTGTTGGAGGACGGTTTGGGTCACGGGAGGACGGTCAATTTCTCATTTGGGTCTCGAGCTGAAAAAGTTTAAAACCCCAGGATTAGATGGTACTTTATTGTTGGTTTTCACAGAAGTTTGTATTACGTTCAGAAATTGCACTGCACTTATAAACCTATCAGGGACACATCACATCCACTTATTAACCTATCAGGGACACATTACATCCACTAATTAACCTATCAGGGACACATTACATCCACTAATTAACCTATCAGGGACACATCACATCCACTAATTAACCTATCAGGGACACATCACATCCACTAATTAACCTATCAGGGACACATCACATCCACTAATTAACCTATCAGGGACACATCACATCCACTTATTAACCTATCAGGGACACATCACATCCACTTATTAACCTATCAGGGACACATCACATCCACTAATTAACCTATCAGGGACACATCACATCCACTAATTAACCTATCAGGGACACATCACATCCACTTATTAACCTATCAGGGACACATCACATCCACTTATTAACCTATCAGGGACACATTACATCCACTAATTAACCTATCAGGGACACATCACATCCACTAATTAACCTATCAGGGACACATCACATCCACTTATTAACCTATCAGGGACACATCACATCCACTAATTAACCTATCAGGGACACATCACATCCACTTATTAACCTATCAGGGACACATCACATCCACTTATTAACCTTTCAGGGACACATCACATCCACTTATTAACCTATCAGGGACACATCACATCCACTTATTAACCTATCAGGGACACATCACATCCACTTATAAACCTATCAGGGACACATCACATCCACTTATTAATCTATCAGGGACACATCACATCCACTTATTAATCTATCAGGGACACATCACATCCACTTATAAACCTATCAGGGACACATCACATCCACTTATTAGTCTATCAGGGACACATCACATCCACTTATTAACCTATCAGGGACACATCACATCCACTTATTAATCTATCAGGGACACATCACATCCACTTATTAACCTATCAGGGACACATCACATCCACTAATTAACCTATCAGGGACACATCACATCCACTTATTAACCTATCAGGGACACATCACATCCACTTATTAACTTATCAGGGACACATCACATCCACTTATAAACCTATCAGGGACACATCCACTTGTAAATCTATCAGGGACACATCACATCCACTTATAAACCTATCAGGGATAATGTCCTGTGTTGTCCTACTTCATCCTCTATCCATTGTATTCCTCCAGCCTCTTATATCCTATATCCATTGTGACACAGTGATTGCATCAACTCATACACAGTATCATTTCATCTTGTCATTGTAATATAAACAACAGTGAAGAAAGGCAAGCAGCCTGTGTGTGGATGGAGTTACTGATCATATGTGGGTTTACTGTCATGTTTAAGGTAGCTTTGTATATTCAGGTATGTTTTCAATTGTGGGTATATTTTGGTATAACAAAGGCCCTGATGTTTGACTGACTGACTGGCTGAATGACTGACTGGCTGAGTGACTGAATGACTGACTGACAGACTGAATGACTGAGTATCTTACTGAATGACTGACTGACTGACTTGCTGACTGGCTGGCTACTGACTGAATGACTGGCTGACTTGCTGACTGGCTGACTGATATTGTAGGTGGAGCGACAGACAGAACTGTCCATTAGAGAGTAAGGGAAAGGAAGACGTATGATTGTGCCGATTAGAATGAATCCATTCCTAAATGCTGAAATTGGGTTACTGATTAGGTTATAGCAGCAACGTCAATGACCCACTTCTCTCTACATTATGTTCATTTAACAAAACAAAAAAAGTTGTTTCAGCAAAAGGCAAAATGAGATGTTTCTTGGGTACAATAGCTGTTGATTAGTGTTGATCATCATGAATCAAATCTATAAGATCCTCTCCCTTCTCTATGCAAAGGAGTGCAACTCCTGCCATAAGTATACAGTTACTGCTAGAACCCATGTGACAACCTGTCAGTTGAACCAATCAGCTGAAGACCATTATTACCTGGGCCAGTGACTATTTTGAGGCTGGCTGTTGGGATTATCACTAACCATCAAATAAAAAGTTAAAGAAAACTAATGCCAAATTAAGGTAAACAAGAAATATCCAACAAGATAGGAAAGACAGTCTGAAAAAGCATATGTTTCTATCCATGAGGAAATATTGTCTATTGTTTAAAACATACCCAGAACCAAACCAAATGTTTCCTACTTTAGTAATACCACAACTGCCCCCCCAGACATAGGCTTTTACCTTTTGACATAACAGAGGATCATGCACTATGCTTGAAGAACACTGTGAGTTGAGCCGTTTACATTGTTATAATGATGTATGATATTCAAGAGCAGTGTGCAGTAGGGTCATATTCGTTAGTGCAAAACGAAGCAAAAAGGTTTTGCAACAGAAAACAAAAACAATAGTTTCTTATTGGACAAGTTCAGCTAGTCCCTCCCCTGCTGAGGGAATACAACCCAGGTTTCTGAGTCAGATTCATTGTACATTCTCCATATGCACAGCACCATGTCTGATTTGCTCTTATATAAAACATGAAGCTGCAGGCATGGAGCCAAAATAACCCACTGCAGCCTTAGCTACCTATCTGTGTTCAGCTCTCTTCTGCAGCTGGTGTTGGATTTCTCTTGGTTGTCTCCGTTTCCCCTTGGCATTTGTTAGGACAACACCGAGATGTTTCCTCTCATCCCCTTTATGTAAAAGCTACTCTCCTATTAGTTCCGTTGTTGTATTGGGGCAGAAACAAGTATGACAATCACTTTTTAGGAAGAAACGGAGCTGAGCACTGTGCCTTGGGGGATCCCAAACAAATGAAATACTGTTGCAACAGACGGATAAGGGAGAGAGATGTAGAAAGAGAGGAGGGTGAAGGAGGAGGAAGGTACACACAAACAAAGAAACCCTGGTGACTCAGGTAAAGTAAATGAAACCTTCAACAACAGCATGTCTTCAGGTCATATAGGTAAAGTAAATGAAACCTTCAACAACAGCATGTCTTCAGGTCATATAGGTAAAGTAAATGAAACCTTCAACAACAGCATGTCTTCAGGTCATATAGGTAAAGTAAATGAAACCTTCAACAACAGCATGTCTTCAGGTCATATAGGTAAAGTAAATGAAACCTTCAACAACAGCATGTCTTCAGGTCATATAGGTAAAGTAAATGAAACCTTCAACAACAGCATGTCTTCAGGTCATATAGGTAAAGTAAATGAAACCTTCAACAACAGGCCATTGACGTTCATTCTCCCAGTGTGTGGAATCTCTGAGGACTAACAATGTATGACTCACCTTACAGTGAAAATTAAAGCCTGTACTCTGTGAACATGTCTTCAGGTCATATAATGAAAGCCTGAACTCTGTGAGCATGTCTTCAGGTCATATAATGAAAGCCTGAACTCTGTGAGCATGTCTTCAGGTTATATAATGAAAGCCTGTACTCTGTGAGCATGTCTTCAGGTCATATAATGAAAGCCTGAACTCTGTGAGCATGTCTTCAGGTCATATAATGAAAGCCTGAACTCTGTGAGCATGTCTTCAGGTCATATAATGAAAACCTGAACTCTGTGAGCATGTCTTCAGGTCATATAATGAAAACCTGAACTCTGTGAGCATGTCTTCAGGTCATATAATAAAAACCTGAACTCTGTGAGCATGTCTTCAGGTTATATAATGAAAGCCTGAACTCTGTGAGCATGTCTTCAGGTCATATAATGAAAGCCTGAACTCTGTGAGCATGTCTTCAGGTCATATAATGAAAGCCTGAACTCTGTGAGCATGTTTTCAGGTCATATAATGAAAGCCTGAACTCTGTGAGCATGTCTTCAGGTCATATAATGAAAGCCTGAACTCTGTGAGCATGTCTTCAGGTCATATAATGAAAGCCTGAACTCTGTGAGCATGTCTTCAGGTCATATAATGAAAGCCTGAACTCTGTGAGCATGTCTTCAGGTTATATAATGAAAGCCTGAACTCTGTGAGCATGTCTTCAGGATATTTAATGAAAACCTGAACTCTGTGAGCATGTCTTCAGGTCATATAATGAAAGCCTGAACTCTGTGAGCATGTCTTCAGGTCATATAATGAAAGCCTGAACTCTGTGAGCATGTCTTCAGGTCATATAATGAAAGCCTGAACTCTGTGAGCATGTCTTCAGGTCATATAATGAAAGCCTGAACTCTGTGAGCATGTCTTCAGGTCATATAATGAAAGCCTGAACTCTGTGAGCATGTCTTCAGGTCATATAATGAAAGCCTGAACTCTGTGAGCATGTCTTCAGGTCATATAATGAAAGCCTGAACTCTGTGAGCATGTCTTCAGGTCATATAATGAAAGCCTGAACTCTGTGAGCATGTCTTCAGGTCATATAATGAAAGCCTGAACTCTGTGAGCATGTCTTCAGGTTATATAATGAAAGCCTGAACTCTGTGAGCATGTCTTCAGGTCATATAATGAAAGCCTGAACTCTGTGAGCATGTCTTCAGGTCATATAATGAAAGCCTGAACTCTGTGAGCATGTCTTCAGGTCATATAATGAAAGCCTGAACTCTGTGAGCATGTCTTCAGGTCATATAATGAAAGCCTGAACTCTGTGAGCATGTCTTCAGGTCATATAATGAAAGCCTGAACTCTGTGAGCATGTCTTCAGGTCATATAATGAAAGCCTGAACTCTGTGAGCATGTTTTCAGGTCATATAATGAAAGCCTGAACTCTGTGAGCATGTCTTCAGGTCATATAATGAAAGCCTGAACTCTGTGAGCATGTCTTCAGGTCATATAATGAAAGCCTGAACTCTGTGAGCATGTCTTCAGGTCATATAATGAAAGCCTGAACTCTGTGAGCATGTCTTCAGGTTATATAATGAAAGCCTGAACTCTGTGAGCATGTCTTCAGGATATTTAATGAAAACCTGAACTCTGTGAGCATGTCTTCAGGTCATATAATGAAAGCCTGAACTCTGTGAGCATGTCTTCAGGTCATATAATGAAAGCCTGAACTCTGTGAGCATGTCTTCAGGTCATATAATGAAAGCCTGAACTCTGTGAGCATGTCTTCAGGTCATATAATGAAAGCCTGAACTCTGTGAGCATGTCTTCAGGTCATATAATGAAAGCCTGAACTCTGTGAGCATGTCTTCAGGTCATATAATGAAAGCCTGAACTCTGTGAGCATGTCTTCAGGTCATATAATGAAAGCCTGAACTCTGTGAGCATGTCTTCAGGTCATATAATGAAAGCCTGAACTCTGTGAGCATGTCTTCAGGTCATATAATGAAAGCCTGAACTCTGTGAGCATGTCTTCAGGTTATATAATGAAAGCCTGAACTCTGTGAGCATGTCTTCAGGTCATATAATGAAAGCCTGAACTCTGTGAGCATGTCTTCAGGTCATATAATGAAAGCCTGAACTCTGTGAGCATGTCTTCAGGTCATATAATGAAAGCCTGAACTCTGTGAGCATGTCTTCAGGTCATATAATGAAAGCCTGAACTCTGTGAGCATGTCTTCAGGTCATATAATGAAAGCCTGAACTCTGTGAGCATGTCTTCAGGTCATATAATGAAAGCGTTACAGTACCGTGCACTGTGTTTCAGCCTGACTCACACTCTGACTGATCTTCCTCAGTTGGAGTCAGGGATCAAACTGTACTCAATTAGCGTCCCTGTATTTATAGGCCTTCAGGCTTCTAGGCTTATCGTTTTCTGCTCGCTGTTCACAGTTGTATATATTTCTATTTTCAGTCATAGCTGCTGAGCCGCCGAGTTAGACAGGTTAGTACATGTAGTACTCATAAGAATGTGTGTGTGTATGTGTGTGTGTGTAGACTATAGCGACCCTGTCACATGCCCATGCCTATTGTGTGTGTGTGTGTGTGTGTAGACTATAGCGACCCTGTCACATGCCCATGCCTATTGTGTGTGTGTGTGTGTGTGTGTGTGTGCGTAGGCACTCCTTTGATGACCTACTTGGACTCTATACAATACGTACGTTCCATGTGAGAACGTTCTAAAAGCTAAGGCACATGTTTTCAACAGTCATTTCAGCAAAAGGCAACAACTATGCATAATAGTAAGATCTCACTGTCCTCTTTGCAAAGAGAGGAGGTTGCTGCCATTTGTAGTTCTAGAATCTGGACAGGATTCTAGAAGAGCTAGAAGGCTCAAAAAGTGGGGCCTGGGAAAACTATTGAGAACTTCACTCTTCTGTGATGATCCACGTGATGGACTGGAATATGGGCTATGGTATGCTACCCACTCTCAGAATCTCACGTTACAATTAGATGTTCATCCATGTTTCTTTAATGTCAAATTTATAAGTTGTTCCAATCATCAAATGTCGAACTGTTTAAGATTAAGTTCAGGCATGAACTCTGAATGGTTAAGGTTAGGCATTAACTCTGAATGGTTAAGGTTAGGCATAACTCTGAATGGTTAAGGTTAGGCATTAACTCTGAATGGTTAAGGTAAGGCATTAACTCTGAATGGTTAAGGTTAGGCATAACTCTGAATGATTAAGGTTAGGCATTAACTCTGAATGGTTAAGGTTAGGCATTAACTCTGAATGGTTAAGGTAAGCCATTAACTCTGAATGGTTAAGGTAAGCCATTAACTCTGAATGGTTAAGGTAAGCCATTAACTCTGAATGGTGAGGGTTAGACATTAACTCTGAATGGTTACGGTGAGGCATTAACTCTGAATGGTTAAGGTAAGGCATTAACTCTGAATGGTGAAGCTTAGACATTAACTCTGAATGGTTAAGGTAATGGTTAAGGTCTGGGATAGGCTTAAAACCAAAATATCAAAAACAACTTTCTATCGCTGGATTCAAACTTGCAACCTTTGGAAATAGAGTCAGATGCTTACACCCATCCCCGTCCACATGTCCTGGCAAAACCGAAATCTACTTCAAAGTAACAGGCTCACTGTTGCCCCTAGTGGCCGGTTTCCACGTCATCTCCCAACGTCCTCAGACATGGATGGACGTCCAATACTGACTTGTATCACAGGTGACCTGGCTGATAGTATGAGAATCATATCTAACTCTGGATCTACTGTGGATTGGATCTACTCAAGATTGGATCTATTCAGGAGTGGATCTACTGTGGATTGGATCTACTCTGGAGTGGATTTACTCTGGAGTGGATTTACTGTGGATTGGATCTACTCTGGAGTGGATCTACTCTGGAGTGGATCTACTCTGGAGTGGATCTACTCTTTAGTGGATCTACTCTTTAGTGGATCTACTCAGGAGTGGATCTACTCAGGAGTGGATGTACTGTGGATTGGATCTACTCTGGAGTGGATCTACTCTGGAGTGGATCTACTCTTTAGTGGATCTACTCAGGAGTGGATCTACTCTGGAGTGGATCTACTCTGGATTGGATCTACTCTGGAGTGGATCTACTCTGGATTGGATCTACTCAGGAGTGGATCTACTCTGGATTGGATCTACTCAGGAGTGGATCTACTCTGGATTGGATCTACTCAGGAGTGGATCAACTTTGGAGTGTTTTCACTTTAAGAATGTGTCCTACTACTACTACTGTTAGCTAACTGTTACGGACATGTTTTTGTGGTGGTATCTGGGATTCGCACCCCGGCTCCCGTGTTCAGTGTCCCAGCCTTAACGCTGGTCGATGGGGCGAGACGCTGCTCTTAAAATAGGCCAGCTGCCAGAGAGATGTGCCCAGCGATCGCTCTTCCCGCATGCATGGTGAGAGTGGCGCTAACTGGGGCGTGATGGTGCCCACTGCACAGAGCTCAACCCCCTCCTCTCCCCTGCACTTGTCTCCTATCCCTCCCGCAACACAGTGAAGAAATCAATGGAGATTCAAATAGATTAGATCAGAAAATCTTTCAAGTTCTCGATGAGGCCATTCATTGCACTGCATACATAATACACAGACACACCACTACACATACAGCAGGCCTGTTTTAGAGGATGGATGGGCCAGTAGAGAAAAACCACTGTGGATAATGACCTTAATAATAGATTTATTTTAAATGGATTACTTTGGATATCTACAGTTTAGCTCAAGGGGTTGCTTTGTACTCTGTATGATGGCTTCATGACCCTTTGCATAACTTTTGACCTGTGAAATGTGACTCTTGTCGCAGACCTCATTGTAGCTGCAAAGATAAGGCACTGACATTGCAACAGAGCAACCTTGTCTCTGAGCATTTCATATTATTCTGTACGTAAATCAGAGCCTCTCCATTTAGAATGATATGTTACGTTTGGTACGGTTACATACATTGTAAGACAGATGGCTACTTAATGAAAAACAAAAGGGAGGTGGATGGGTGGGTATATAACACAAATGTCTAGCAACCCAAAGGTTGCGAATTCGAATCTAATCACAGACAACTTTAGCATTTGAGTTAATTTGCAACTTTTCAAGTACTTACTACTTTTTAGGTACTTTGCAAATGCTTAGCATGTTAACTAACTCTTCCCCTAATCTTAACACTTTTAGCTAACCCTACCCTTAATCCTTTTAGCTAACCCTTCCCTTAACCCTAACCTTAACCCTTTAAATTTAACCCTAACCCCTAGCCTAGCTAACAATAGCGAGCTAGCTAATGTTAGCCACCTAGCTAGAATTCGTAACATATCGTACATTTTGAAAAACGTAACATATTGTATGTTTTTTCAAATTCGTAACATGTTATACGATTAGCAAATGTTTTACATATCACACATTGTAATTCATAACATCTCATAAGAAATGGACATCCACAAATTAATACATACCATACGAAACGTAACATATCATACTAAAAGGAGTGTTTCGGATTTATGTGCAGAAGAATACAAAATGCTCTGAGACCAGGTTGAAGAGAGAAGAACTTTATAGAAGAGTTTGTCACCACCACTCAAAAAGCCTTTTCCTCCTCTTTGGCCCTCTCACTCAGGTTCACCTGGTGGGGAGGTAACATTTGGAGGTCAATTGTTTATTTCTCTCGCACATGTTAAAAGTTCCAATGAGTACAACAACTCCATCATAGAGGGGGGGGGGGGGGGTATGTGATCCACTCGCAGTTCTATGCAACGATTTTGTTATAAATATGTTGACTGGAAAATGTCAAAAAAGTTGTTCTTATTCTTTTGTATGACTGAACCCATTGTCCTCTTCTTCCTACAGAAGTTAGACACCACCAATGGAGAGTGCACTGTAACGATGGGAGAACATCACAACCAAACTCATAATGCATTAGGACCCATCTGGGAATGGCGGTGGATTGCAGACCTCTTTTAGAACTGTTGTGCCACACTGAAAGCAGTGTTCAGGTGGAGTTTGTGTATCGAATAACTAATAAACAGAGTCGTATTTCACTCATATAGTACTTCATGTAAATGACCACAAACTGTATAAAGCCACGTTTTCTATGTTATGTTCTGTCGATAAGACTATCCAGGTGTGAGTCACTATAGTGACCTTTGCCGTGCGTCAGACTTTCCTATTAATTCCAATGAAACCTGGGCTCAAGCAGTGCTGCTCAGTGAGAGTCTGTCGCTGCTCAACTTAAAATTGCGACTCACACCCAAGAACATTTCATAAAGTGTCTCACAACTGGATCATGCAGGCAAAAGTTACTCATCCACTGTAACAGCTAAAAACCTACTGTTTTCTCCATGCCCCACTGTAACAGCTAAAAACCTACTGTTTTCTCCACGCCCCACTGTAACAGCTACTGTTTTCTCCACGCCCCACTGTAACAGCTAAAACCCTACTGTTTTCTCCACGCCCCACTGTAACAGCTAAAAACCTTCTGTTTTCTCCATTCCCCACTGTAACAGCTAAAACCTACTGTTTTCTCCACTCCCCACTGTAACAGCTACTGTTTTCTCCATTCCCCACTGTAACAGCTAAAAACCTACTGTTTTCTCCACGCCCCATTGTAACAGCTACTGTTTTCTCCACGCCCCATTGTAACAGCTACTGTTTTCTCCACTCCCCATTGTAACAGCTGCTGTTTTCTCCACGCCCCACTGTAACAGCTAAAAACCTTCTGTTTTCTCCACTCCCCATTGTAACAGCTACTGTTTTCTCCACACCCCACTGTAACAGCTAAAAACCTACTGTTTTCTCCACGCCCCATTGTAACAGCTACTGTTTTCTCCACGCCCATTGTAACAGCTACTGTGTTCTCCACGCCCCAGTGTAACAGCTACTGTTTTCTCCACGCCCCAGTGTAACAGCTACTGTTTTCTCCACACCCCAGTGTAACAGCTACTGTTTTCTCCACACCCCATTGTAACAGCTACTGTTTTCTCCACACCCCACTATAACAGCTACTGTTTTCTCCACGCCCCAGTGTAGCTCCCCAGTTAGTTGCTATTGAGACTAACATGTCTGAGCTGTCTCAGTAGCTCTATCACAGACACCTCCCAGTATCCTCCCTGTGACCTCCCTGTGACCTTGAGTCTCATCTCCAGATCATTACTCCCTCTGGCCTCTCTCACTACCCTCACAGGACTTCTGATTGGTCAAGGAAAGGAGCTCAGAAATCGTATTGGCCATGGAGAACGGTGTGTGGTGCCCTAGCTGCTTTGTCCTCAGTCAGAATAATGTGATCACCTCTTTAATTTTTTTATTTTACCTTTATTTAACCAGGCAAGTCAGTTAAGAACAAATTCTTATTTTCAATGACGGCCTGGGAACAGTGGGTTAACTGCCTGTTCAGGGGCAGAACAACAGATTTGTACCTTGTCAGCTCGGGGGTTTGAACTCGCAACCTTCCGGTTACTAGTCCAACGCTCTAACCACTAGACTACGCTGCCGCCCCAAGACACCTGGAAGTAATTTACGAGCTATATCGGTAACCAAAAGTGCCAGCATAGATACAGAATCAGACTAAGCCTCAATGCATCCCCTTAGCCTTGATTGAGGGATAGATCACACTGTTGGTTATAGCTGAAGAAATCCAGTCCAAAAGACAAGTCCTTGCTGGTATGTTTCCTGATCCAGCATGTTGCTAACTAGCATGTTCTGCTCTGCACAAGGACCATTCATTCAGGTACTGTATCACTGAGTTATAGACTGCAGTTTATAGGCAGAGCATGCAGTACGTGCTTGATTAGCTTAGGTCTGTGAGATAACAGAGATAAAACTAACGGAATATTTCCGTACTGTCCGCTGAGCTCAGCATTGTTAGATCTCTCTGTCATTGATTACCCAATGCTCTTGTTTACATCTGGGCTACACACACACACACATGCACGAGAACGGATGCACATACGCAAGCGCTTGAACACACACACACACACACACAAACACACACTCACACAAAGCACAACAGAATAATAGAATAATCCCCAAAGTGCAAAACCCACTCCTCTGGCACCCAGGGCAGGCTCAATCAAACGTTCAACCAAACACTTTAAAGAAAACAAATACTATGTGAGTCCAGCTCATTGGAGTGACATTGTCAAGGAGGACTAGAAATATCAATGTTTTTTATCTTCTCTGATGAATCTCTAACTCTCTATCAATGAAAAACATGGTGTAAAAGATAGATGAACAGAGGACTGATTAAAGTGTGTTTGGCAGAGTGTTCCTCTCTATCAAGGAACAACATGGTGTAACAGACAGATGAACAGAGGACTGGCAGAGTGCCACAGGGGCAGAAGTGGACGAAAAACGTCCAGTAGAACAACAACAGAACTTGTCTTATGACATTGACTCTCTCTGTAACACTGCTGTAGTGGCTACAGTACAGAGGATCATTGTTCCTCAGATGCCTCCCCATGCAGCCCTCCCTTACTCCACTCACTCACTCACTCACTCACTCACTCACTCACTCACTCACTCACTCACTCACTCACTCACTCACTCACTCACTCACTCACTCACTCTGTCCCCCCCTCCCTCCCCCCTCTCTCTCTCTCGCTCTCTCTCTCTCTCTCTCCCCCCCCCCCTCTCTCTCTCTCTCTCCCCCCCCCCCCCCCCCTCTCTCTCTCTCTCCCCCCTCTCTCTCCCTGTCTCTACACCCTCTTTCTTTCTCTCTCTCCCTCTGCCCCCACCTCTCTCGCTCTCTCTGTTTCTCTCTCTCTCTCTCCCTCCCTCCATCTCCCCCCCTCTCTCTCCCTCTGTCTCTCTCTCTCCCTCTGCCCCCCTCCTCTGTCTCTCTCCCTCCTTCTGTCTCTACCCCCTCTTCCCCTCCTCTCTCTCCCTCTGTCTCTCTCTCTCCCTCTGCCCCCCTCCTCTGTCTCTACCCCCTCTTCCCCCCCTCTCTCTCCCTCTGCCCCCCTCCTCTGTCTCTCCCTCCTTCTGTCTCTACCCCCTCTTCCCCCCCTCTCTCTCCCTCTGTCTCTCTCTCTCCCTCTGCCCCCTCCTCTGTCTCTCCCTCCTTCTGTCTCTACCCCCTCTTCCCCCCCTCTCTCTCCCTCTGCCCCCCTCCTCTGTCTCTCCCTCCTTCTGTCTCTACCCCCTCTTCCCCCCTCTCTCTCCCTCTGTCTCTCTCTCTCCCTCTGCCCCCCTCCTCTGTCTCTCCCTCCTTCTGTCTCTACCCCCTCTTCCCCCCCTCTCTCTCCCTCTGCCCCTCTCTCCCTCTGTCTCTCTCCCTCCTTCTGTCTCTACCCCCTCTTCCCCCCCTCTCTCTCCCTCTGCCCCTCTCTCCCTCTGTCTCTCTCTCTCCCTCTGCCCCCCTCCTCTGTCTCTCCCTCCTTCTGTCTCTACCCCCTCTGTCCCCCCCTCTCTCTCCCTCTGCCCCTCTCTCCCTCTGCCCCTCTCTCCCTCTGTCTCTCTCTCTCCCTCTGCCCCCCTCCTCTGTCTCTCCCTCCTTCTGTCTCTACCCCCTCTGTCCCCCCCTCTCTCTCCCTCTGCCCCCCTCCTCTGTCTCTCTCCCTCCTTCTGTCTCTACCCCCTCTTCCCCCCCTCTCTCTCCCTCTGCCCCTCTCTCTCTCCCTCTGCCCCTCTCTCTCTCCCTCTGCCCCTCTCTCTCTCTGCCACTAGTCTAATTAGCTAACAGTATCACAACAAAGTAGCATTCCCACACCACAAACATAACATGAGGACATGAAGTGATATTGCGCAACATGGCTTCAGTCGGGTGAATTGAACATTTACCGTTGTTTTCTATGGGGATTTTTCAATTCATGCATTGGATTTCAATCCACTTCGTGAATTGGGAACATAATTGACCCAAACCCTGTTGTGTAAAATGACGCCAAAAGTGCAAGATGACAAAACGTGAGGTAACCAGGCTAACAACACTATAGCTATGACATAATACACAACATATAGTTTGCCTGCTCTATGTTTCTCACAGGATTACACAACATTAACAGCAGCAGCACTGGAGTGTGTGTCAGTCCAGTCTCAGATGGAGTGGGAGGAAGGTTTTATATAACAGAGTCGTCACTAGGCTTCATGTATGAGGATCCATGCTGCTAAAGCTTCTCTGTTTCTGCCTCCCTCAGGACAAGCTCCAATCATACTGTCCTACTTATATAAAACATCAGATGTATTTTGGGCCTTCCTACAATGCCTGTCGGTGAATATGAGCACTGAGACCCAAAAGACCACGTTATTTTCACCAGTGAAGAGATAAGTTGAAAGAAAAGAGAAACCCCATACGCTGCTCTGTCTCGTAATCACCTATTTTCATTAAAGCTTGAAATGAGCTCAGACCAGAGTCAGACTTCTGAACATCTTACACGTCTTCGGTGATAATAAACATTAACGGGGAAATCTGGGGTATAAAGTGGCGCCGGGAAGAAATGGCAGCAGTTTTACGGGCGCACAACCAATTGTGCTCCAAGCCATAAGACTCCTGAACAGGTAACCAAATGGCTACCCGGACTATTTGCATTGTGAGCCCCCCCACAAACCCTCTGTTTATCATATATGCATAGTCACTTTAACCATATCTACATGTACATACTACCGCAATCAGCCTGACTAACCGGTGTCTGTATGTAGCCTCACTACTTTTATAGCCTCTCTACTGTATATAGCCTGTATTTTTACTGTTGTTTTATTTCTTTACTTACCTATTGTTCACCTAACACCTTTTTAGCACTATTGGTTAGAGCCTGTAAGTAAACATTTCACTGTAAGGTCTACACCTGTTATATTCGGTGCACGTGATAAATAAACTTTGATTTGATTTGATTTGCAGTTGCTACATCCATTCTTGGAATCATAAATGAATGATATGTACCCATTGATTCTTGATGAATATAACTTAGAAATGCCTCATGAGCTCAGCTCAATAGTCGTACCCCATCAGAACCCAGAATAGAAGCTTATTTTACTCCAACGTTTGGAAGCAAAGTAAATGTAAACAAACACTATATAGCCTCAACATGGTTAAAACTAGCATTTTGATATGATGGATAGTCAGTCTCTGCATCCATAACTCTGTCTATGAATTTGAGAGTGGTTCCATTTCTCCAGCCCCGTCCCTTTAGTTGTTTACTGAATGCTTTGTTATTGGTTCAACTGCTGACTGCCTATTTAAGATGAGACGAGTATGATGTTAGAAAACCCAATTGTAGCCAATATCCATGCCTCTACGACTCAACACACTTCTTCTACTACTCAACACACTTCTTCTATGACTCAACACATTTCTACTACTACTCAACACACCTCTTCTACGACTCAACACACTTCTACTACTCAACACACTTCTTCTCCTACTCACACTTCTTCTCCTACTCAACACACTTCTACTACTACTCAACACACTTCCACTACTTAACACACTTCTACTACTCAACATACTTCTTCTACTCAACACACTTCTACTACTACTCAACACACTTCTACTACTACTCAACACACTTCTACTACTACTCAACACACTTCTACTACTACTCAACACACTTCTACTACTACTCAACACACTTCTACTACTCAACATACTTCTTCTACTCAACACACTTCTACTACTACTCAACACACTTCTACTACTACTCAACACACTTCTTCTACTCAACATACTTCTACTACTACTCAACACACTTCTACTACTACTCAACATACTTCTACTACTCAACACACTTCTCCTACTCAACACACTTCTACTACTACTCAACACACTTCTTCTACTCAACATACTTCTACTACTCAACACACTTCTTCTACTCAACACACTTCTTCTACTCAACACACTTCTACTACTCAACACACTTCTTCTACTCAACACACTTCTTCTACTCAACACACTTCTACTACTCAACACACTTCTACTACTCAACACACTTCTTCTACTCAACACACTTCTTCTACTCAACACACTTCTACTACTCAACACACTTCTTCTACTCAACACACTTCTTCTACTCAACACACTTCTTCTACTCAACACACTTCTTCTACTCAACACACTTCTACTACTACTCAACACACTTCTTCTACTCAACACACTTCTACTACTCAACACACTTCTTCTACTCAACACACTTCTTCTACTCAACACACTTCTACTACTACTCAACACACTTCTACTACTACTCAACATACTTCTACTACTCAACACACTTCTCCTACTCAACACACTTCTACTACTACTCAACACACTTCTACTCAACACACTTCTACTACTCAACACACTTCTACTACTCAACACACTTCTACTACTACTCAACACACTTCTACTACTCAACACACTTCTACTACTACTCAGCACACTTCTACTACTCAACACACTTCTACTACTCAACACACTTCTACTACTACTCAACACACTTCTACTACTCAACGCACTTCTCATGTCTTCCCGGGACAAAATAATAATTGATCTTTTCACTGTAATCTGTCAGAGGTCATTACAGCATTGTAAACCTCCATGTGTCCTAATGATTTTACCCTAACATCGTACCATTCCCTCTACATTTTGTACCAGATATTGTGCCTGAAATGGTACTGAGACTTTACATATTGGTTTAGAGAATTCGTCATAGAACCCACATACACTAAGTGTACAAAACATTAGGAAAACCTACTCTTTCCATGACATAGACTGATCAGGTGAATCCAGGTGAAAGCTATGATCCTTTTGATGTCACTTGTTAAATCTCTCTCAGTGTAGATGAAGTGGAGGAGACAGGTTAAAGAAAGATTTTTAAGCCTTGAGACAATTGAGACATGTGTATGACAGAGGATTTAAGTGCCTTTGAATGGTAGTAGGTGCCTTTGGGTATGGTAGTAGGTGCCTTTGGGTATGGTGGTAGGTGCCTTTGGGTATGGTAGTAGGTGCCTTTGGGTATGGTAGTAGGTGCCTTTGGGTACGGTAGTAGGTGCCTTTGGGTACGGTAGTAGGTGCCTTTGGGTATGGTAGTAGGTGCCTTTGGGTATGGTAGTAGGTGCCTTTGGGTATGGTAGTAGGTGCCTTTGGGTACGGTAGTAGGTGCCTTTGGGTACGGTAGTAGGTGCCTTTGGGTACGGTAGTAGGTGCCTTTGGGTATGGTAGTAGGTGCCTTTGGGTATGGTAGTAGGTGCCTTTGGGTACGGTAGTAGGTGCCTTTGGGTACGGTAGTAGGTGCCTTTGGGTATGGTAGTAGGTGCCTTTGGGTATGGTAGTAGGTGCCTTTGGGTATGGTAGTAGGTGCCTTTGGGTATGGTAGTAGGTGCCTTTGGGTACGGTAGTAGGTGCCTTTGGGTATGGTAGTAGGTGCCTTTGGGTACGGTAGTAGGTGCCTTTGGGTATGGTAGTAGGTGCCTTTGGGTATGGTAGTAGGTGCAAGGCTCTCCGGTTTGAATGTGTCAAGAATTGCAACGCTTCTGGGTTTTTCATGCTCAACTGTTTCCCGTGTGTATCAAGAATGGTCCACCACCCTAAGGACATCCAGCCAACTTGGCACAACTGTGGGAAGCGTTGGATTTAACATGGGCCAGCATCACTGTGGAATGCTTTTGACACATTGTAGACTCCATGCCCTGATGAATTGAGGCTTCTTCTGAGGGCAAAAGGGGGTGCAACTCAATATTAGGAAGGTGTTCCTAATGTTGTACACTCAGTGTAGCTAGAAAAGAGTGATGAATATGCTTTTGAAGCTGTACTGCAGTGGGTTCACAGGGCCAGGTACAGGTACTTCAGAGCAAGACTCAAAGGGCCTTTAATCTGAGAGGAGACAGCAAAGAACAGAGAGTGTGCTTCCCAAATGCCACCCTTTTTCCTATGTGGTGCACTACTTTTAACCAGGGCCCATAGAGCTCTGGTCAAAAGTAGTGCACTATGTATGGAATAGGGCAACAGTTTGTGACTCACAGAGAGGATTCATGGTGGCACTAACTCTTTTATCCTCTCTCTGCAGCTGCCAAATGTAACACCCACACCGTGGTCCATGTCTGACTGCTAGACAGACATGAAAGTGACACTCCCCTCTGCTGGTCGATGTCGGTAACTGCAGTCCTTATCAGATTTAATGGTCAATTCAGCACATTTGATTTCAACAACAATAATAATAATAATACAAGTACCTAATCTTTTTTGATTTCATAAATATTGGTATTTGTCCATTTCTGTTGCATATACCTTTTCCATCAAGTTAGATACAATTGAATGGCTTTGGGTAGAGTAAAAATAGCAAGGATCACAGACGAATGCTTTTAGCACGGCACAAGGTATTAGTTATGTGCAAAGACATTGCAAAGACTTTGCTATGGCAGGTGTGCATGAATCCGACCCTATGACACTTGAGAATGATTCCCTCTGCTGGAGGGTACCCATACTGTACAAGTATACAAAGAGATTTATGAAAGAGTTTTAAAGGGATTGAGTGAGAGGATGCACTTACAAGGAAAACAATGAAATGAACACCTATAGGTTTATAATACAGGTCAATTAGACTGAAGTAAGATGTAGGGAATCCTTTCATGAAACTGTTGTTGTTGTTATTGTCACTCTGAATACACAAAGACTACAGAAAACAAATAAATAGCTACAAATGCATTTATGGTGCACGTAGGGATATGAAACAACGCAGAAAATCCCAGACATGATCAACACTTACACATCACAGACAATCATCTATCCATGACCTACAGGTCCCCTAAATAACAGTGACTCACCATTGGTATGTTGGTGTGGACTAGAAGATGGGGTGAGAATCAATGCTTCTATATACTATTTATAGATGTCTAAAAACACTTCTATAAAGTAGCTACTTGCAGGAATCCATTGTACCATTCCTGTCATATTATGATGCTGGATACGGTACTGTGCATTGCATGCTGGGTAGCAGGCCCTATGCAGGCTGGGTAGTGGTAGTAGTGTCAGAGCTGGGATGTGGTACAATACATTGGGCTGTGCAGGCCCAGGCCCACCAGACCCATGCCTGGTTTTTGCATTGTCAGCCACCTCTGTGTATAAAACACTGTGTGATTTCAGCCATCCCTGGCACCAACCTGGTCTCAGAGCATTTTGTATTATTCTGTATGTAAATCCGAGACGCTCCATTTAGTGTGATATGTTATGTTTTGTATGGTATGTATTCATTTATGGATGTCCATCATTCATTTCGTGTGATGTGTTATGAATTACAATTCGTATTAGATGTTACAAATGTGCAGAACGTAGAATATGTTACGAATTCTCAAAATGTACAATATGTTACAAATTTGCTAAATGTATAATATGTTACGAATTCTAGCAAGGTGGCTAACATTAGCTAGGTTAGTGGTCAGGGTTAAGGGTTAATGTTAGGTTTAAGGGTTAGAGTTCAGGTTAGCTATCCATGAGGAGATTTGAACTCACAACCTTTGGGTTGCTAGATGTTCATGTTATACGCCTATCTGTACACCCCAACCAACCACGCATGCTACTTTCGTTTTTGCCGTAGCCCTTTCCTGCAGTCAAATGACCCAGTTGTCTCAGGGGTGGAATGTTATTAACATTTTTCATAATTAATGAATAGACAAAGATCCTGTGTTTCTATGTTTCTATGTCAAACATTATTATTATTATTTCAGTCTTCTGTGGTGTATATAAAGTGTAATATTGGAACTTAAACCTAAAATGTAATACATTTCAACTCTATATGTGACATGGTACAGGTGTCTTCTTTTTTTAAGTCCATAACCATGTGTGTGAAGTGGATACTTTTGCTTCAAAGTCGATTTGTTTAAGACGACCAAGAAACAGTCTGTATGACCCAGATGTCGCCCACGGCATTAAATTAAGTAACCATCTGTATTATGTAACCATACCAAACGTAACATATCATACTAACGGTCCAGATTTACATTTACTATGTTACGTCTAGTCTATGAGACCAGGCTGCTGGCACAGGCTCATCAGGCTGCCACCTCAGCACAATACCCTCCACTGACATTGCTGTGGATCCTTATTGGCAAATCCCCCTGAATCATCACTGGGGTTTACTGACCCATTGTTCAGACTTTTCAGCCCACATGCCCATTGACCACCACCTGCACCCACCTCTTACCCCACCCCAAACAGACTCCCCAGCTCCCCCCTGCCTCCCAATCCAAATAACCTCTGTGTATTGATGTTAGGAATCATCGGGTGGCTTCATGACAAAATACAAAAGAGTGAAACGGTATTATTGTTGTATCTCTTCCTGAATGTTCCTCGTAAGAGTTGGCTGGTGGGCGAACAGCGGCAGGGTCGAATTTCAATTGGTCGCGTGTGGTCACACGAGGGCACATCAGGACACAAACACTGTACACAAGATGCAGTTGACCTCATATGACCGAGGGATGTCACCATGGCTACACACTTACTGTATTACACAGTCTGGTTGTTCTCAAAAACATCTCACCAAATACCAGCCTGGTCTCATAGACTAGACGTAAGATAGTAAATGCAAATCCAGGACACTATAATGAATGATATGTTAAGTTTGGTATGGTGACTTAAGACATGGTTAGTTAAGGCAAAAACAAAAGTAGAGTGGTTGGATCGGTGTATAACTCACATTGCAACTACATTGGAACTTTACCTTAATACTTTTAGCTAACCCTTCCCCTAACCCTAACCTGGGGCGGCAGGTAAATCAAATCAAATCAAATTTATTTATATAGCCCTTCGTACATCAGCTGATATCTCAAAGTGCTGTACAGAAACCCAGCCTAAAACCCCAAACAGCAAGCAATGCAGGTGTAGAAGCACGGTGGCTAGGAAAAACTCCCTAGAAAGGCCAATACCTAGGAAGAAACCTAGAGAGGAACCAGGCTATGTGGGGTGGCCAGTCCTCTTCTGGCTGTGCCGGGTGGAGATTATAACAGAACATGGCCAAGATGTTCAAATGTTCATAAATGACCAGCATGGTCGAATAATAATAAGGCAGAACAGTTTAAACTGGAGCAGCAGCACAGTCAGGTGGAAGTTGAAACTGGAGCAGCAGCATGGCCAGGTGGACTGGGGACAGCAAGGAGTCATCATGTCAGGTAGTCCTGGGGCATGGTCCTAGGGCTCAGGTCAGTTGAAACTGGAACAGCAGCATGGCCAGGTGGACTGGGGACAGCAAGGAGTCATCATGTCAGGTAGTCCTGGGGCATGGTCCTAGGGCTCAGGTCCTCCGAGAGAGAGAAAGAAAGAGAGAAGGAGAGAATTAGAGAACGCACACTTAGATTCACACAGGACACCGAATAGGACAGGAGAAGTACTCCAGATATAACAAACTGATCCCAGCCCCCCGACACAAACTACTGCAGCATAAATACTGGAGGCTGAGACAGGAGGGGTCAGGAGACACTGTGGCCCCATCCGAGGACACCCCCGGACAGGGCCAAACAGGAAGGATATAACCCCACCCACTTTGCCAAAGCACAGCCCCCACACCACTAGAGGGATATCTTCAACCACCAACTTACCATCCTGAGACAAGGCTGAGTATAGCCCACAAAGATCTCCGCCACGGCACAACCCAAGGGGGGGGGCGCCAACCCAGACAGGATGACCACAACAGTGAATCAACCCACTCAGGTGACGCACCCCCTCCAGGGACGGCATGAGAGAGCCCCAGCAAGCCAGTGACTCAGCCCCTGTAATAGGGTTAGAGGCAGAGAATCCCAGTGGAAAGAGGGGACCCGGCCAGGCAGAGACAGCAAGGGCGGTTCGTTGCTCCAGAGCCTTTCCGTTCACCTTCCCACTCCTGGGCCAGACTACACTCAATCATATGACCCACTGAAGAGATGAGTCTTCAGTAAAGACTTAAAGGTTGAGACCGAGTTTGCGTCTCTGACATGGGTAGGCAGACCTTTCCATAAAAATGGAGCTCTATAGGAGAAAGCCCTGCCTCCAGCTGTTTGCTTAGAAATTCTAGGGACAATTAGGAGGCCTGCGTCTTGTGTACGTGTAGGTATGTACGGCAGGACCAAATCAGAGAGATAGGTAGGAGCAAGCCCATGTAATGCTTTGTAGGTTAGCAGTAAAACCTTGCAATCAGCCCTTGCTTTGACAGGAAGCCAGTGTAGAGAGGCTAGCACTGGAGTAATATGATCCAATTTTTTGGTTCTAGTCAGGATTCTAGCAGCCGTATTTAGCACTAACTGAAGTTTATTTAGTGCTTTATCCGGGTAGCCGGAAAATAGAGCATTGCAGTAGTCTAACCTAGAAGTGACAAAAGCATGGATTAATTTTTCTGCATCATTTTTGGACAGAAAGTTTCTGATTTTTGCAATGTTACGTAGATGGAAAAAAGCTGTCCTCGAAATGGTCTTGATATGTTCTTCAAAAGAGAGATCAGGGTCCAGAGTAACGCCGAGGTCCTTCACAGTTTTATTTGAGACGACTGTACAACCATTAAGATTAATTGTCAGATTCAACAGAAGATCTCTTTGTTTCTTGGGACCTAGAACAAGCATCTCTGTTTTGTCCGAGTTTAATAGTAGAAAGTTTGCAGCCATCCACTTCCTTATGTCTGAAACACATGCTTCTAGCGAGGGCAATTTTGGGGCTTCACCATGTTTCATTGAAATGTACAGCTGTGTGTCATCCGCATAGCAGTGAAAGTTTACATTATGTTTTCGAATAACATCCCCAAGAGGTAAAATATATAGTGAAAACAATAGTGGTCCTAAAACGGAACCTTGAGGAACACCGAAATTTACAGTTGATTTGTCAGAGGACAAACCATTCACAGAGACAAACTGATATCTTTCCGACAGATAAGATCTAAACCAGGCCAGAACATGTCCGTGTAGACCAATTTGGGTTTCCAATCTCTCCAAAAGAATGTGGTGATCGATGGTATCAAAAGCAGCACTAAGGTCTAGGAGCACGAGGACAGATGCAGAGCCTCGGTCCGATGCCATTAAAATGTCATTTACCACCTTCACAAGTGCCGTCTCAGTGCTATGATGGGGTCTAAAACCAGACTGAAGCATTTCGTATACATTGTTTGTCTTCAGGAAGGCAGTGAGTTGCTGCGCAACAGCCTTCTCTAAAATTTTTGAGAGGAATGGAAGATTCGATATAGGCCGATAGTTTTTTATATTTTCTGGGTCAAGGTTTGGCTTTTTCAAGAGAGGCTTTATTACTGCCACTTTTAGTGAGTTTGGTACACATCCAGTGGATAGAGAGCCGTTTATTATGTTCAACATAGGAGGGCCAAGCACAGGAAGCAGCTCTTTCAGTAGTTTAGTTGGAATAGGGTCCAGTATGCAGTTTGAAGGCTTGAAGGTAGCCTAGTGGTTAGAGCATTGGACTAGCAACCGAAAGGCTGCAAGATCGAATCTCTGAGCTGACAAGGTAAAAATCTGTCATTCTCCCCCTGAACAAGGCAATTAACCCACTGTTCCTAGCTGTCATTGAAAATAAGAATTTGTTCTTAACTGATTTGCCCAGTTAAATAAACACATTTAACCTAACTCTTATCCTTAACCCTAACCCCTAGCATACCTAATATTAGCCACCTAGCTACTTAGCTAGAAGTTGTAATATATAATACGCTTTGAAAACTCACAACATATTGTACATTTTGCAAATTTGTAACCTATTGTATGTTTAGCAAATTTGTTGCATATAATACAAATTTTAATATGTAACATATCATACTTATTACTGATGGACATCCACAAATTAATACATACCATACGAAACATAACATATCAGATGTCTCAGATTTACATACAGCATAATATAAAATGCTCTGAGACCAGGTTGCAAATACCGTGTTTGTATTTGACTTTATAATATTTTCCCCAATAATCTATTATTTGACATTGTTATTTTCTAATGAGGTCCTGATCAATTTCTTTAATTTATATTCTATTCAAGTTTTTTTTTTGTGGGGGGGGGGGGGGGGGGGTGCACTCCTTCTAGTCTAATTTGGGGGGGGGGGGGGGGGGGGGGGGGGTACACTCCTTCTAGTCTAATTTGGGGGGGGGTACACTCCTTCTAGTCTAAACAATGCAGCTTACCAAATTATAATCCATGCTGGATTTGTAAGTGTTGAGACTCTATTGAGTAGATACGATGGGACAGGCAATGTGTCCCCAAAAGGCTTGCTGGAACACTCTTCTACTGTGGGAACTTACCTCAAGCGCTATGATGATGTCACACAATGGGGAAAATGTATCTACAGTGTGTTATATGGTACCATCTACAGTGTGCTATATGGTACCAACCATCTACAGTGTGCTATATGGTACCATCTACAGTGTGTTATATGGTACCATCCATCTACAGTGTGCTATATGGTACCATCTACAGTGTGTTATATGGTACCATCTACAGTGTGCTATATGGTACCATCTACAGTGTGTTATATGGTACCATCCATCTACAGTGTGCTATATGGTACCATCTACAGTGTGCTATATGGTACCATCTACAGTGTGCTATATGGTACCATCCATCTACAGTGTGCTATATGGTACCATCTACAGTGTGCTATATGGTACCATCCATCTACAGTGTGCTATATGGTACCATCTACAGTGTGTTATATGGTACCATCCATCTACAGTGTGCTATATGGTACCATCTACAGTGTGTTATATGGTACCATCCATCTACAGTGTGTTATATGGTACCATCCATCTACAGTGTGCTATATGGTACCATCTATAGTGTGTTATATGGTACCATCCATCTACAGTGTGTTATATGGTACCATCCATCTACAGTGTGCTATATGGTACCATCTATAGTGTGTTATATGGTACCATCCATCTACAGTGTGTTATATGGTTCCATCTACAGTGTGTTATATGGTACCATCTACAGTGTGTTATATGATACCATCTACAGTGTGTTATATGGTACCATCTACAGTGTGTTATATGATACCATCTACAGTGTGTTATATGGTACCATCTACAGTGTGTTATATGGTACCATCTACAGTGTGTTATATGGTACCATCCATCTACAGTGTGTTATATGGTACCATCTACAGTGTGTTATATGATACCATCTATAGTGTGTTATATGGTACCATCCATCTACAGTGTGTTATATGGTACCATCCATCTACAGTGTGCTATATGGTACCATCTATAGTGTGTTATATGGTACCATCCATCTACAGTGTGTTATATGGTACCATCTACAGTGTGTTATATGATACCATCTACAGTGTGTTATATGGTACCATCTACAGTGTGCTATATGGTACCATCTACAGTGTGTTATATGGTACCATCCATCTACAGTGTGTTATATGGTACCATCTACAGTGTGTTATATGATACCATCTATAGTGTGTTATATGGTACCATCCATCTACAGTGTGTTATATGGTACCATCCATCTACAGTGTGCTATATGGTACCATCTATAGTGTGTTATATGGTACCATCCATCTACAGTGTGTTATATGGTACCATCTACAGTGTGTTATATGATACCATCTACAGTGTGCTATATGGTACCATTTATATGGACCGGTACCATTGATGGCCCTACAGAGCCCCACATGCAATCAAGACATATCAAGAGAAAAGGAAGTAGAGAGGAAAAGAGAGGAAGTAAAAAGTCAGATGCCTCTGATTGGCTGTTGAGCATAACAATGTCTTTATTTGATCACCCTGTTGCAGGAAATTAAAAACCTGTAGTGTATTTGAGTTTTAAAAAAGGCTTCTGAAGTTTGTAATTTCCACTTGATTTTCCCTTACAAAAATTATAATCCACATAATAATGAACATTTCCTGTTGCTGCAGGATCATTTTCCTGCTGTAGCAAGCTGGCTCAAATTAAGATCCTACATCTGTATGACAAGGATGGTCTAAAAGTCCTGGACGCGGCGGAGGGAGCCCACGTTGGCCTGCATGCCCCCCCACTCGGTGTGGCGTCTGTACTCGCCCCTCTCCAGCAGGTGCTGGCGCCCCCTGTAGTTGGGGTGCTCGTAGAAGACCCAGGCGCCGTCCAGCACATTGGCAGAGTGCACCTCGCGGTGGCGGAAACGCTCAGACAGGTTGGGGCTGTCCTCACTGAACTCAATCATCTGACCGGCAAAGTCAGGGCGCTCGTACACGCGGATCCTGTGCATGCCAGTGGTCTACAACACAGTGGAGCACAGTTCCAAACTTCATCTGAACAATACCCCTAGGGATCAATCAGCTGTGTCATTATACCTGGGATATCAGTGTCCTCATACGGGACACCAACATCAGGTTTCAACAGATCAAAAGACCACTGTGGTGTTAGAATGGAAATGGATGCACTAATTACATTTGGTGTGTGTGTGTGTGTGTGTGTGTGTGTGTGTGTGTGTGTGTGTTTTGCATGTGTGCACGGATGCGTGTTTGCGTGTGTTCCTGCATGTCTGTGTAGATCCCTGAATGAGTAATCAACATGTACTATTACCCCGCACAAATCATCTCACAGTGGCTTGACTTACATGTCTGATAGTCCGGCAGGACCTGATAGTGTCGTTGTAGCCCATCCAGCGCTGGTAGTCGGGGTACTCTCCCCTGGTCAGGATGTACTGAGAGCCCATGTAGTTGGGTCTCTCATAGACCACCCAGGCACCACTCTCCACCCTGATGGAGTTGCAGCGGCTGAAATGAGAGCTCAGTTCGGGGCAGTCGCCGCTGCACTCATAGTGGAGGCCCTGGAAGTTCCGGTCCTCGTAGAAGAAGATCTGCACAAAGGATGGTTGTCTTTTAAAAACTGTTACTTAAAAAAAAAAGAGGAAGGAACACACACACACGCACGCATGCACACACACACACACACACACACACACACACACACACACACACACACACACACACACACACACACACACACACACACACACACACACACACACACACACACACACATACACAGCCACCTACAGTACCTTCCCCTGCATGCGGTCCATGTTTGGATGATTCTTTTTAATACTGTTCTACACACAATCCAAAATATCCCCCTAGACATATACGGTAATGTAAGGACACTGCCCTGGGGGAGTTTTATATATGTATGACATGGAAATGCATGGCCGGTGGAATCATTGTCATTCAAATGCGCACCACTATTAACTAGGGCACAACAGCTGATGCTGTGTTTGTTTTACAACACCACGGCTTCATGCCAAGTTTAATGATCTGTTGTGTCGACGCTGACCTTTTGATCCCACGGCGTCTGATTCCAGAACCTTTTTAATTTATCCAATCAAATTGTTGCCAGCGGTGAGCAGCAGTTCCTAGAACAAAGGTATTAGTCTGAATACACTGTAGTCTCTGATAGGTCCAGTTTGCTAATTCCTGTCTGTAACACTTTACCTAAAGCCAGCTGCTATAATGCCTTATGATGTAGTTATAATGCATTGTAAGACTTGTCTGAGCATGTATGATCCCTTAATAATCATCTCATTATGACCCTCACCAAATACCAGTAATTTTGAGTCAGCTAAAATGTTGATACATAGAGAAACACAACATATTATAAGCCTTGTCAAAGATATTATAACAGCTCATATCCAGTACATGCTTATGACAAGTTATAAAGCATACACCGCCATGCTTTACCTTTCTGTTGAATCGGTAGGTGCACTCTGACCAACAACCAGCATACAGTCTTTCTACAGATCATCAAATCAAATGTATTTATATAGCCCTTCGTACATCAGCTGATATCTCAAAGTGCTGTACAGAAACCCAGCCTAAAACCCCAAACAGCAGGCAATGCAGGTGTAGAAGCATTACAAATCCTAGATAGGTATAAAAGTGCATAGCCTTATGTTTATATTGACTTATACAACCACAAATTGCAGTTTTATTTCTGCACGTCTTTAGGTCGGTGAGGTAAAACCGTAGGATTGTGTGTTGTGAAATTCACTCCATATATGTTTTTATAAATGTCCTGTATATATATATATATATATATAATATATATATTATTGGTACTATATATAATATATATATTATTGGTACTATATATAATATATATATTATTGGTACTATATATAATATATATATTATTGGTACTATATATAATATATATATTATTGGTACTGTATATAATATATATATTATTGGTACTATATATAATATATATATTATTGGTACTATATATAATATATATATTATTGGTACTATATATAATATATATATTATTGGTACTATATATAATATATATATTATTGGTACTATATATAATATATATATTATTGGTACTATATATAATATATATATTATTGGTACTATATATAATATATATATTATTGGTACTATATATAATATATATATTATTGGTACTATATATAATATATATATTATTGGTACTATATATAATATATATATTATTGGTACTATATATAATATATATATTATTGGTACTATATATAATATATATATTATTGGTACTATATATAATATATATATTATTGGTACTATATATAATATATATATTATTGGTACTATATATAATATATATATTATTGGTACTATATATAATATATATATTATTGGTACTATATATATATATATATTATTGGTACTATATATAATATATATATTATTGGTACTATATATAATATATATATTATTGGTACTATATATAATATATATATTATTGGTACTATATATAATATATATATTATTGGTACTATATATAATATATATTATTGGTACTATATATAATATATATATTATTGGTACTATATATAATATATATATTATTGGTACTATATATAATATATATATTATTGGTACTATATAATATATATATTATTGGTACTATATATAATATATATATTATTGGTACTATATATAATATATATATTATTGGTACTATATATAATATATATATTATTGGTACTATATATAATATATATATTATTGGTACTATATATAATATATATATTATTGGTACTATATATAATATATATATTATTGGTACTATATATAATATATATATTATTGGTACTATATATAATATATATATTATTGGTACTATATATAATATATATATTATTGGTACTATATATAATATATATATTATTGGTACTATATATAATATATATATTATTGGTACTGTATATAATATATTATATATAGTACCAGTCATTAGTTTGGACACACCTGCTCATTCAAGGGTTTTTCTTTATTTTTACTATTTTCTACATTGTAGAATAATAGTGAAGACATTAAAACTATAAAAGAACACATATGGAATCATGTAGTAACCAAAAAAAGTATATTTTCGATTTTAGACTCGTCAAAGTAGCCACCCTTTGCCTTGAAGACATCTTTACACACTCTTGCCATTCCCTCATCCAGCTTCACCAGGAATGCTTTTTCAAAAGACTTGAAGGAGTTCCCACATATACTGAACACTTGTTGGCTGCTTTTCCTTTACTCTGGGGTCCAACTCATCCCAAACCATCTCAATTGGGATGAGGTCGGGTAATTGTGGAGGCCAGGTCATCTGATGCAGCACTCCATCTCTCTCTCTCCTCTAGCGCTTACACAGCCTGGAGGTGTGTTGGGTCAATGTCCCAAATGATAGTCCCACTAAGCCCAAACCAGATGGGATTGCATAGCACTGCAGAATGCTGTGGTAGCCATGCTGGTTAAGTATGCCTTCAATTCTAAATAAATCACAGACAGTTCAGTGACGCCTAGAAGGCCGGTGACATAGACCTCTGGAACTGGTGAACGGAATGAGCAGCAGTACGGGGGGAATCCGTGACACTTATTCTAAAATGTATTTTAAAAAATGCTTTCCTAATCAATCCACACACAATACCCCATAATGACAAAGCAAAAACATGTTTTTAGAAATGTTTGCTAATTCTTATTCATAAGTATTCAGACCCTTTACTCAGTACGTTGTTAAAGCACCTTTGGCGTCTTGGTGATTCCAAACTTCTCCTATTTAAGAATGATGGAGGCCACTGTGTTCTTGAGGACCTTCAATGCTGCAGACATTTTTTGGTACCCTTCCCCAGATCTGTGCCTCGACACAATCCTGCTTCCGAGCTCTACGGACAATTCATTCATGGCTTGGTTTTTGCTCTGACATGCACTGTCAACAGTGGGACCTTATATAGACAGGTGTGTGCCTTTCCTAAATCATGTCCAATCAATTGAATTTACCACAGGTGGATTCCAATCAAGTTGTAGAAACATCTCAAGGATGATCAATGGAAACAGGATGCACCTGAGCTCAATTTCGAGTCTCATAGCAAAGGGTCTGAATACTTATGTAAAAAGGTACATCTGCAAAAATGTAAACAAAAAATAACTGTTTTCGCTTTGTTATTATGGGGTATTGGTTGTAGATTGAAAAATAATAATAAATGTAATCAATTTTAGAATAAGACTGTAACATAATAGACTGTAAAAAGTCAAGGGGTCTGAATACTTTCCGAAGGCCCTGTATTTACATATTCTTTCTTTAGTGGTGGTGCATCTACAGTCCCATGATCCTGGAACAGGGACCTAGCTCAACTGTAATGCTTGGTAACCTCTGACCATTGTTTTGGTTAAAACTTTTAAAAATGTCTTTAACCCTTCTGGGTGACAACCAATTTGGGTGACAACTAACAACCAATGCTTTTTAAGTAGCATCTACATGTTGTTTCTCCGCGAGATTTTGAGCTGATAATAGCTGTTATTTTCACAGGATCGTTATATGAAGACCCACGGGTGTCATAATGAGCCTATGACACATCTTACTATGCATTGGAACTGCATCACAAAGCATTACACCTATCGCTGTTAAGTAAAGTGTTACCTCATGCAGCCCAGGTTTTGAATTCGGACTACAACTGTCACGAAAATCTATGGTCAGGACCAAAATAAAGGAATGAGATTCAGCCCATATCTATCACTCAAGCCTGAATATTGTGCTCATATTGTGAAGAAGAAGTTTTTTTAGATTTTCAACACAACTTTATTTGTACTTCTTACACACAATGATGCACATCCTCAACCCTTGGTGGTGACGTGCCGTACTACTTGACACAGCGGATGGAGCCCACGTTGGCCTGCATGCCCCCCCACTCGGTGTGGCGTCTGTACTCTCCCCTCTCCAGCAGGTACTGGCGCCCCCTGTAGTTGGGATGCTCAAAGAAAACCCAGGCACCTTCGAACACCTTGCAGGAGTTCACCTCGCGGCTGTGCCAGCGCTCCTGGAAGGAGGGCATGTTGTCTGCCACCTCCATGCTCTGGCCCTCAAAGTTAGGTTTCTCCCACAGCTTCATTCTCCACGAGTTGCCCACCTGGAGTCAGGAAACAGAATCACAACAAGAACTAAATGTTAAAGCATTTGTTTTTTTAGGGAAGATATGACCATCTAAATAAAAAAAATGATATCTTGACCTGCCCCTTTATGGCTGAACAATAACTGCTGCACAGTCAGACATGTAAAATACATTTACAGTAGGGTGGTAAGGTCTTGTTAGGAACAAGCTCTGTAAGTGTGGTGCTAACCTGGGTATAATGATTACAGGTTGGTTATACTTCTCTATTCCGTATGAACTCTTTCAAAAAGTCTCATATTGTCCATCCATCCACTCTACTCACATTCCTAATGATGCGACAGGACCTGACGGTGTCATTAAATCCCATCCAGCGCTGGTAGTCAGGGTACTCTCCAGGGGTCAGCACGTACTGGAAGCCCATGTAGTTGGGCCTCTCGTACACCACCCAGAATCCCCCCTCCACCCTGACTGAGTTACAGCGGCTGAAGAAGGTGTGCAGGTCGCTGGAGTCACTGTCACACTCATAGTACCGTCCCTGGTAGTTCCGGTCCTCGTAGAAGGTGATCTGACACCAAACATCATATAATTAAGTGATAATTCCTGAGAAGCCTGTGGTAACTTGTAGAATAGACACCAGCTGGTATGCGGTTTTAACCAATCAGCATTCAGGATTAGACCCACCCGTTGTATAATACATATTATGAGTTTCTCTGCAACTTCAATGACATATGCAGTTTGTATATAACTTACTATAGAGTTATACTGTATGATAACTTGGATAACTTTGTGACAGCTTTATCAATAACTGAATGTGGTAACTTTATCAATAATTTAATGTGATAGCCTTATCAATAACTTCATGTGATAGCTTAATCAATAACTTCATGTGATCGCTTAATAAATAACTTCATGTGATAGCTTCATCAATAACTTCATGTGATCGCTTAATCAATATTAATAATTAATCAACCTTTTCCATGGTTAATTATCAGTAGGCCAGGCGTGATACATTAAACCACCAAGCTCCACCAATATTCTCTTTATATGCAGCCAGGACAACAAACGCAAGCACATGGTTACTTAGCACTGTTTGAATTGGATATAATTCAATCAGTAATTCAAATCCAGACTCATCACATTGTTCAGAAGCACTGATGCCCCGATCTACAAACAAAGACAAATGGAAAGTGCAAACCATCCCAAATGCACTTTATACCGTACACCATGCTGACCAAAACAAGGGCACTAGAGGACATTGGTTTCTTTATACCGTACACCATGCTGACCAAAACAAGGGCACTAGAGGACATTGGTTTCTTTATACCGTACACCATGCTGACCAAAACAAGGGCACTAGAGGACATTGGTTTCTTTATACCGTACACCATGCTGACCAAAACAAGGGCACTAGAGGACATTGGTTTCTTTATACCGTACACCATGCTGACCAAAACAAGGGCACTAGAGGACATTGGTTTGATATCAAATGTTTTGGGTCAGGGCCCATCCTTTTTCATTTGTCAAAGAACCTGCAAGAGGTCTGGTCTCCACAACAGGACAAGAGGTCTGGTCTCCACAACAGGACAAGAGGTCTAGTCTCCACAACAGGACAAGAGGTCTAGTCTCCATAACAGGACAACAGGTCTGGTCTGCACAACAGGACTATTCATGTGCATCTTTTTGACACTGCTGATGGTGCTTATGATGTCTATAACCCCTCTTAAAGGGATAGTTCACCAACACATTTCAAAATTACAAATGTGTTGTGGTACCCTGAAATCAGGTTATGAACAAGGAGAAGGAGAGACTGCAGTACATGCTTTGGGTTGTTTACCCAGCCACTGTCACTACCTGTTAAAAAAAAAGTCTCGCCCCAAACTAATGTGAGACAATGTAACACACCAGATATCAGTCTTGTAGTACTCGAGAGGGCTTAAGACCACATGTTGAGTGTCTCAGTCTTGTCTCAGTGTCGGGGATACAGTCAGCACATAAAACTCCTAATTATCAGCTTCCATTCAGTCAGCACATAAAACTCCTAATTATCAGCTTCCATTCAGTCAGCACATAAAACTCCTAATTATCAGCTTCCATTCAGTCAGCACATAAAACTCCTAATTATCAGCTTCCATTCAGTCAGCACATTAAACCGCTATAGGCCTTCAGTATGTGACAGGTTGGTGATTCTGGAAGGACCACAACCGTAATACTATCACACTGATGTAGGAGAGTGTCATTTTTGTAAAACACAAAGAGCCAGTGGTGGTAGTGGAGGATACACACAGGTATAAACCGTATACCCACTTTTCTTTTATTGGGCATTATTTATACTCACTTCTTAATCCCTACTGATGCGTATCAAAGTAGTGTACTCCTCCACTACACTACTAGTAGTACAATAGAGAAATCATGTGCAAAACATGTGAAATATATTCACATGCTAGTTTCACCAGATGATCATCTACAGGCAGCAAGAGGTTTAAAAAATAGGTTATATAGGTTCCATAATGTACACTAAGGCATTGTTGGCAGAATAGATGGATGCAGTTCAATGCATGATTAATATAATGGGAATGTCAATGCAATTAAACTAGCAAGGGAAGTGATCACAAGTCAGTCATAACCTGGCTAATAGGCTAGCACATCTATTTATGTTGCAAGCTAAAAACACAGAGCCTAACTTTAGCTAGCTAGCTGCTAGGAGGATGTCATGTCATTGGAGGAGTGGGTGAGTGACTGTGTATTTCCCCTCATCGTTTTTCAGTGGCTATACACAGCTAAAGATGCAGTCATTTGGTTAGCTAACAAAAACTTTAACGACTGTTATACAGTTAGCATAGATCTTACGTTCGCAAATTCCCTCTGGCTAACTACTCCGATTTCAGAGCACTCTCCGTCTGAGTGTGTCAGAGCGCAGAATAACTGATGAATTGCTGAACTGCTGAATATGACTGGTGTCAGTAAACGTAGGGGCAAAAAAAAGTAATAGTTAGTCAAGAACGCTCAAGATAATATGTAAACAGCCTAACCAGCTCTGCTACGGCAAGTAAACTGGTAATTCGTGTTTGGAAGTAGCTATCCAATTTGAGCTAGTTTGCTTGGGTGCTTGGTTGGGACAAACATGCATTGGCAGGCAAGCAGCAGAAGGACTAGGAGGCTACAATTCCCCATCGTTTATCAGTGGAACTTTAACTGCCAACTATCTGAAAACGTTTGAGAGGGTTTATCTAATGTTCCTTTGTTAGATTTTTGTTAATCTTGCTCTGGCTAACATTAGTTGTTGACGTTGTTGTTGATGTGCATAACTGAGGGAGAGAGAGCCTACATTTTCATAGTTGTTTGATCAATAGGACTGTAAAGTTCCTAAATGTAAGAGGACTCCTGTGGTGTTTACATATTTGCAGGAATCCATTCAGGTGTATTTTGTGGCTTTTGGCAAATGCTTTCTAATGGTCTGAAGTTGCGCTGTGCAACTGATGACCGGTCCTACTGCCTGTAAACACAGTCCAGTTCATAGTGAATGATGACAGGCCCTACTGCCTGTAAACACACAGTCCAGTTCATAGTGAATGATGACAGGTCCTACTGCCTGTAAACACACAGTCCAGTTCATAGTGAATGATGACAGGTCCTACTGCCTGTAAACACACAGTCCAGTTCATAGTGAATGATGACAGGTCCTACTGCCTGTAAACACACAGTCCAGTTCATAGTGAATGATGACAGGTCCTACTGCCTGTAAACACACAGTCCAGTTCATAGTGAATGATGACAGGTCCTACTGCCTGTAAACACATAGTCCAGTTCATAGTGAATGATGACAGGTCCTACTGCCTGTAAACACACAGTCCAGTTCATAGTGAATGATGACAGGTCCTACTGCCTGTAAACACAGTCCAGTTCATAGTGAATGATGACAGGTCCTACTGCCTGTAAACACACAGTCCAGTTCATAGTGAATGATGACAGGCCCTACTGCCTGTAAACACACAGTCCAGTTCATAGTGAATGATGACAGGTCCTACTGCCTGTAAACACACAGTCCAGTTCATAGTGAATGATGACAGGTCCTACTGCCTGTAAACACAGTCCAGTTCATAGTGAATGATGACAGGTCCTACTGCCTGTAAACACAGTCCAGTTCATAGTGAATGATGACAGGTCCTACTGCCTGTAAACACACAGTCCAGTTCATAGTGAATGATGACAGGTCCTACTGCCTGTAAACACACAGTCCAGTTCATAGTGAATGATGACAGGTCCTACTGCCTGTAAACACACAGTCCAGTTCATAGTGAATGATGACAGGTCCTACTGCCTGTAAACACACAGTCCAGTTCATAGTGAATGATGACAGGTCCTACTGCCTGTAAACACACAGTCCAGTTCATAGTGAATGATGACAGGTCCTACTGCCTGTAAACACACAGTCCAGTTCATAGTGAATGATGACAGGTCCTACTGCCTGTAAACACACAGTCCAGTTCATAGTGAAGGATGACAGGTCCTACTGCCTGTAAACACACAGTCCAGTTCATAGTGAATGATGACAGGTCCTACTGCCTGTAAACACAGTCCAGTTCATAGTGAATGATGACAGGTCCTACTGCCTGTAAACACACAGTCCAGTTCATAGTGAATGATGACAGGCCCTACTGCCTGTAAACACACAGTCCAGTTCATAGTGAATGATGACAGGTCCTACTGCCTGTAAACACACAGTCCAGTTCATAGTGAATGATGACAGGTCCTACTGCCTGTAAACACACAGTCCAGTTCATAGTGAATGATGACAGGCCCTACTGCCTGTAAACACAGTCCAGTTCATAGTGAATGATGACAGGTCCTACTGCCTGTAAACACACAGTCCAGTTCATAGTGAATGATGACAGGTCCTACTGCCTGTAAACACACAGTCCAGTTCATAGTGAATGATGACAGGTCCTACTGCCTGTAAACACACAGTCCAGTTCATAGTGAATGATGACAGGCCCTACTGCCTGTAAACACACAGTCCAGTTCATAGTGAATGATGACAGGTCCTACTGCCTGTAAACACACAGTCCAGTTCATAGTGAATGATGACAGGTCCTACTGCCTGTAAACACAGTCCAGTTCATAGTGAATGATGACAGGTCCTACTGCCTGTAAACACACAGTCCAGTTCATAGTGAATGATGACAGGTCCTACTGCCTGTAAACACAGTCCAGTTCATAGTGAATGATGACAGGTCCTACTGCCTGTAAACACACAGTCCAGTTCATAGTGAATGATGACAGGTCCTACTGCCTGTAAACAGAGTCCAGTTCATAGTGAATGATGACAGGTCCTACTGCCTGTAAACACACAGTCCAGTTCATAGTGAATGATGACAGGTCCTACTGCCTGTAAACACACAGTCCAGTTCATAGTGAATGATGACAGGTCCTACTGCCTGTAAACACAGTCCAGTTCATAGTGAATGATGACAGGTCCTACTGCCTGTAAACACACAGTCCAGTTCATAGTGAATGATGACAGATCCTACTGCCTGTAAACAGAGTCCAGTTCATAGTGAATGATGACAGGTCCTACTGCCTGTAAACACACAGTCCAGTTCATAGTGAATGATGACAGATCCTACTGCCTGTAAACACACATTGTCAAATGATTTGAATACATGTCATTAAATGACACTTATTACAAGTTGTTTTAAGTTGTGTGTATGCAGGGAGGGGGCATGTAACCATAGATATATTATTGAGTGTAATGACTAGCCTGTGTACAGCTTTACTCTGACTTCAAGGCTGGGGTCTTTGTAAAGAGAGGATAACTACATCTAGAAAGTAAGGATCCTCTATTATTTCCTATTCTACATCTTTATATACTGTAAGGTTGGGATGTTTTGACTTACTTTCCCTACAAACTTGATTTCAGAATTTTTATTTTTTATTTATTTTTTAAATTAAGGGGTGGATCAGCTTAATATTGCAGAGAGGATGTTGCTTCCAATGTAATTGTCTGCATCATTTCCAATCCCCCATATTTTATGGGTAAATATATATATCCATACACTCTTGCATACATATACACATACATGATGAAATGATGTTTTATTATTGGTTGGCAGATTGCGGTGGGTTGTACATAGGTGTGCGTATCTACTAAGACATATTATGGATCATAATTTAAGGATTGAGGTACAAAGGGAAATCCAATAGAAACATTAGGATCCTGGTGGTGCAGCAGACTAAGTAGTGTACAGAGCTTGAAGATCGCAGGTTTAAATCCTTTAAAAAAGCTATACATACACTATATATACAAAAGTATGTGGACACCCCTTCAAATGAGTGGAATCAGCTATTTCAGCCACACCCGTTGCTGACAGGCGTATAAAATCGAGCACACAGCCATGCAATCTCCTTAGACAAACATTGGCAGTAGAATGGCCTTACTGAAGAGCTCAGTTACTTTCAATGTGACACGGTCATAGGATGCCACCTTTCCAACAAGTCAGTTTGTCAAATGTCTGCCCTGCTAGAGCTGCTGTAGTCAACTGTAAGTGCTGTTATTGTGAAGTGGAAACATCTGGGAGCAACAATGGCTCAGCCACACAGTGGTAGACCACAGAACGGGACCGCCGAGTGCTGAAGCGCGTCAAAATCATCTGTCCTTGGTTGCAACATTCACCACTGAGTTCAAAACTGCTTCTGGAAGCAAGCCTAAAATCACAATGCGCAATGCCAAGCGTCGGCTGGAGTGATGAAAAGCTCACCGCCATCGGACACTGGAAAATGTGTTCTCTGGAGTGATGAATCACATTTCACTATCTTACAGACTGACGGACGAATCTGAGTTTGGCAGATGCCAGGAGAACGCTACCTGCCCGAATGCATAGTGTCAACTGTAAAGTTTGGTGGAGGAGGAATAATGGTCTGGGGCTGTTTTTCATGGTTCAGTCTAGACCCCTTAGTTCCAGTGAAGGGAAATCTTAACGCTACAGCATACAATGACATTCTAGATGATTCTGTGCTTCCAACTTTGTGTTAACAGTTTGGGGAAGGCTCTTTCCTGTTTCAGCATGACAATGCCCCTGTGCACAAACTGAGGTCCATACAGAAATGGTTTGTTGAGATCGGTGTGGAAGAACTTGACTGACCTGCACAGAGCCCTGACCTGAACCCCTTTGGGATTCATTGGAATGCCGACTGCGAGCCAGGCCTAATTGGCCAACATCAGTGTCCAAACTCACTAATGTTCTTGTGGCTGAATGGAAGCAAGTCCCCGCAGCAATGTTCCAACATCTAGTCGAAAGCCTTCCCAGAAGAGTGGAGGTTGTTATAGCAGCAAAGGAGGGGAACAAACTCCATATTAATGCCCATGATTTTGAAACGAGATGTTCGATGAGCAGATACTTTTGGTCATGTAGTGTATGTTTGGACAATACCCTAATAAAGTTTAATTATGTCCATTATCTTTAAGTTTGCCCATGATAATAATGTTATATTCTTTGAATGTTTGTGGGACGTTATCATCCTAAAGTTAGCTCAAACCCTAACTAGAACTTGGGACGGTTACCTAATGCTCTGGGAATGTTCTCAGTTTGCTTGGCAGTTTGTTAATTGACATTCAGAATACTCAGAAGGTCGCTTATGAAATTGACTTGTCAGAAAAGTTTAGCATTGTGGTAGGATCATAGTGTCCTACCACCAAACTCATGGAACCTTTTATCTTTTGCACATGTTTGTATCTCACCTCAACAGATCACAAAACGAGTTTCAGACATTTGCAAATAGTTCATTTTTTATTGGATCATGTCACACAGACTCAATAAGACCAGAGAACAACTCGATCCCACGCTCAAAGGTCACAGAGCCTTAGAACTCAGTGATCCTGCGGAAGGAGCCCACAGCGGCAGTGGCGGCGCTCCAGTCTGTGTGGCGGGGGTACTCCCGGCGTTCCAGGAAGTACTGGTGTCCCCTGTAGTTCGGCAGCTCGTAGAAGGCCCAGGCGCCGTGGGTCACCATGCACGAGTACACCTCGCGGAACTTAAAGGCCTCGTAGACCGAGGGGCAGTCCTCGGCCCACTCCACCATCTGACCGCCGAAGTCTGGCCTCTCGTACAGCCTCAGCTTCCACACGTTGCCATACACCTGGCAGGAACAGAGGGAGAGAAAGACAAACATTGTGAAGGGTTAGTTAGGATTTTGTTTTGTACCAAATCTACTGTAATATAATTTATTGGGTGTTTCAGAGGCTTCTGAAATTCAGTTGGATATCATATTAGCTATAGCTGCCGTACATTCATGTTAAATATAATAAACTACATGTAAGATATCATCTTCACTTATGTTGGTCAATAAATTATTTAAATATAGAACAACTCATTCAAATTTAAATGCCGTTGTAGCATGTTTAACGTGGATTTGTTAGTCTCTTTTCGTGTTCGAAGGGCATGAACTATTAACGGAAAATGCCCCTTTAAAGGTTTCTTGGCATATTTCCTCTTAAAGTGATGGGCGTGGGGGTAAAATGCTGCCAAAAATGTCTGCTTTTGTCTGCTTGTATTGTCTGCTGGATTATAGAGCAGTGTGTTATTCCCTGATGCATTCTGGGCCTGAGGTCCACTTAACCCTGTATGAAACACTATCTCAGTCCCATTCTGTAACAGACTTTTATACACTTTTATACAATATTAGTCAAGAGGGAGGATTAGCTTACCTCCTAGTTGTTTTTTTTTACACATTTTTCAGAGCAAATTTGAAATGCATATGGTTTGTGTTACAAGTTTCTGCGATGAAAGAGACACATTAACTGCTGGGAACTATGGGACTAAGATTTTTTTTTAAAGGCATACAGAAGAGGGAGAGAGAGTATGGAGGGAGGGAGGAGAGAATTATGATATGAAATATGGATATGCAAGGAATCATCTTACGTTTTTGATGGCGCGGCAGGACTTGACACTATCGTTGAATCCCATCCATTGCTGGTTGTCTGTGTACTCCCCTGGGCTCAGGATGTATTGGTAGCCCTTGTAGTTGGGTTTCTCATAAAGCACCCAGGCCCCGCTCTCCACCCTCGCCGAGTTGCAGCGGCTGAAGTAGGAGTGCAGGTCGGCACAGTCGGTGCTGCACTCATAGCAGCGGCCCTGGAAATGATTTTCCTCGTAGAATGTGATCTAAGGAAGGATGGGAAGCAGAGAATACTCTGCGGTGAGTTACGGAGGAAAACAAATATCATATTACTACAGGATCACATATTACATTAACACTTTATTCAGACATAAAGTCATATAAAAATGGCAAAGCCATATCTTCAAACTATTATCAAGTTAACTTTTTGTGTTTGCAGGAATATGAAGAGTATGAAGAGTGTTGGCTGCACATGAATGAATAAACATATGAACCCAAATGCAAGGTATATGCATTGAAGTTACTATCATCACTGATAAATACAGATTTGTTTTTTAATGCGTCACCTTACCTTCACCATTTTGCAGCACAGTCTACTACTTTCTTAGCTGCCGCACCGTCAAAGTATTTATGTATAAACAAAATGTGCAGAGTGTGGAAAGCCTTTGATATCCAAATGAGGCCGATTTGCATATCAGCAAAAATGATTTGGTCATGTTTCATTTCTCTTTGTTCCAGTCTAATGATTCTGTAACAAACGATTGCTGGAACAGTGAAATGAATGTTATAAAGGCCTAAGTCACAAAATTCTGCTCTGACTACTTTATGATCATTTATTTTTCTGTTGGGGTTTACATCTAGGATATACTGAGTGTGTTTCCTATTCCACTACTCTTGTTGAGGAAAATGGACTTGGATCAAGTTTCTTCTTCATCTGATATCAAAGATGATCTGCATGTTTATGTGAGATTTGTACTTGTTTTAAAAAAACCATCTAACTGCTGTATTGTACTACATTTTCAAATGATACGAACATTTAAATTGCTACTTGGCCTTGAAATACAGTATCTTATGTTTTTCAATAATTACTTTAGTTGTGATTTTTGAAATTACAAACACATAGCCTATTTTTAATTGATAAGCAGGGTGTTGATAAGCAGGTGTTGATATTGGCAAGATATTTGCCTCGCTACCACTCTCTGTGAACAGATTTTCTGACAGTTACTTGATACTGATTTGAGGTCAAATCATTCCATTGTAGAAATTGAAGTGGATGTATACTGAAAGCAACTATGGATACTCAATGAAATGTCAATGAGAGCTAATTTAACTGCTAACCTTGATAATGAAAATACTGGAAAAACAACCTTTCAGCTAAACTTAGCATATTTCTCAATCTTGGATCCTTTCTCAAACTGGTCTCGGAGCATTTTGTATTATTCTGTACGTAAATTCGAGACACTTCATTTAGTATGATATCTAATGTTTCGTATGGTATGTATTCATTTGTGGATCTCCATCACCAATTTTAGTATGATAAGTTACGAATTACAATTCCTATTATATGTTACGAATTTGCAAAACATACAGTATGTTATGAATTGACAAAACGTATGATATGTTACAAATTCTAGCTAGGTGGCTAACATTAGCTAGGTGGGGTGGGCCGTCATTGTAAATAAGAAATTGTTCTTAACTGACTTGCCTAGTTAAATACAGGTTCAATAAAAAATGTACAAATACATTTAAAAACTCTAGGTTAGGTTTAAGGTTAGGTTTAAGGTTAGGTTTAAGGTTAGGTTTAAGGTTAGGTTTAAGTTTAGGTTTAAGGTTAGGTTTAAGATTAGGTTTAAGGTTAGGTTTAAGGTTAGGTTTAAGGTTAAGTTTAAGGTTAGGTTTAAGGTTAGGTTTAAGGTTAGGTTTAAGGTTAGGTTTAAGGTTAAGTTTAAGGTTAGGTTTAAGGTTAGGTTTAAGGTTAGGTTTAAGATTAGGTTTAAGGTTAGGTTTAAGTTTAGGTTTAAGGTTAGGTTTAAGGTTAGGTTTAAGGTTAGGTTTAAGGTTAAGTTTAAGGTTAGGTTTAAGGTTAGGTTTAAGGTTAGGTTTAAGGTTAGGTTTAAGGTTAGGTTTAAGGTTAGGTTTAAGTGTAAAAGTTAGGTTAAATGGGTAGGGTTAGCTAAAAGGATTAAGGTTAGGGGAAGTGTTATGGTTTGGGAATGTGGGTTAGCTAAAAGGATTAAGGTTAAGGGAATGGTTTAGCTAAGTAGTTGCAAAGTAGCTAAAAAGTAGTAAGTAGCTAAAATGCTAAAGTTGTCCGTGATGAGGTTTGAACTTTCATCCTTTGGGTTGCCTTAGATTTCAAACTGTCTTATGTAACCATACTGAACAAATAGTTATCATACATTTTCTATGTTAGGTCTAGTCTGAGACCAGGCTGCATTTCTATATAATTATGTAGGCCTATCATTACCGCAAGTACTGCATGCAGCTTTTCCATATTTAGTCATCAGAGCCAACATCTTTGAATGTAAAGAAACTCTTAATGGCCCTCTATCATCCATCAGTAAAGTCAAGCATTCATCGTTTCATAATTGGTTGCATTACTTGTATGCTTATAAAGGCCCACCTCCGAGGAAGTATTTAGAGTAATTCATGTCGTAGAGCAGAAACTGTTGTTCTTGTTTAGATTCCACCTCAGACTGACTTAAGACTCCTAAAACATATTATGGAATTGGGGATGGGAACGTTGTGGTGATTCCCACGCGTAGCAGAGAAATAACAACCCTGATTGACAGCGGTCACTGTAACTAGCTAGCATGCTAACCTTAGCTAGCTAATGAACGTTATATGAGTACAATTTAAACTAAGACAGGCGTACTTTAGGTCAGGTGAAAATAATTATTTCAGAAACTAACTACCAGCCTACCTGTCAAGAGATGAGCCTCAGCTAAACTGTGCCAATACCAGTTGTTGAGATGTTGAGGGCTGACATTTGTCTGACTCTTTCAGTTTTTGATCATTCCAGTGAAACTGTCGGCTTCCAGACGTCATTAATATTTAGACGTGCACAAGAACATAATCAAATAGCTATATTCTTTGTTCTTTCAGCAAGCTAGCTAGCTATACAATGAGTATACATATCATTAAGAACACCTGCTCTTTCCATGACACAGACTGACCAGGTGAATCCAGGTAAAAGCTATGACCCCTTATTGATGTCACTTGTTAAATCCGTCATTGTAAATAAGATTTTGTTCTTAACTGACTTGCCTAGTTAAAGGTACAATTATTTATTTTTTAATCCACCTCAATCAGTGTAGTGGTGTTCTAAAATACAATCATATCACACAATTTGACCATTTATAAAATCATCTATGTAGACTATTTAAAAATAAGTGAAATCTGACATGATCAAATGGATTATGATAATTAGCTGTGAAGTGTAGATTCGTCACTAGTTAACACAGCCACAAAGTCATAAAACAGGATTTTAAGCCTAACTCTCACTTTAACCCTAACCTTAACAACACCGCTAACCTTAGCCTAACCTTAAATTAAGACCAAAAAGCACATTTTTGTTTTCATGAATTTGTATGATATAGCCACGTCTGACTTTGGCTGTTTTTATCTAGTAGAAACCCACATGTAGACTATTGAGAAAAGCTGTTTGGCTCTCAGTCGATTTGCGAATAGGAAGAACTTTGCAGCGGAATAAAAAAAACATTGCCATGCTGGTGAGTGGTAACGTTTAGAGAAAACCCAGCCCTGAAACTAATCGTAGGCTGAAAATAATTTGCACATCATCTAATAGGAAAAGATACGGAAGACTCACGGAAACATCCGAAGTCACACATTCGGATTTGGCACTTCAAGGCCAAATATATCATACTTTGACTAAAATGATGACATAGTGACTTACATTGTTGTGAAACGTCGTAGGTAAGCTGTGGCCATCATCTTTTAGCTGTAAAAAGTGAATTTCTAATGGTGTGGGCGTTAAATAATGATAAGTAAACTGCTGGGTTGGTCTCCTTACTCTCAGTTCCCCTAGCCTCTGTCCCCCTATAGGCTGAGTCACTGCAGGATTAACCGAGCATGACCTCGTGACCCCATCTGCTCCCAGGACTGTTGACATCCACCTCTCAAAACAGTTGTCATGGTGATAGACACATTCTCACCCCCCCCCCCCCCTCTAAAATGTGTATGTTAAATACAATACACAAATCATTAAGATCCATCTTCACAGCCTAAAAAAATGAAGTAAACAATTATTGCACCATATATTTCATACTCCAAACCAATTATAATGATGGTGAAAAGTGTTGGTCTTTTGTAAAACACAATCCAATACATGTAAAAAGTGTTTGTAAATACTCTTGGTAAAATATGATAAAACCAGCTACATGTTTTAAATACCTATGATCACATGATAATTCTAATACAGTATTCGTGCCCACTGTCTCTCTGCTTGTGCCAGCCAAGGACACAGCTGCACAAAATCAACAGCAAGAAGCATCCTGCTTATTCATCAGGATGGGGAATTTGAATAACAAAAAGCCATTTGAAATGGTATAAGGTATAAAAGCTTGAGTGAACATGGCCTATTGGACAACATCCCAGAGCCGCAGCAAACAAACACCATGGCCAAGGTACAGTGCTGTATAGCTGGATTTCCTGCCTGATACATTAGCAATTTACTTTATTTTATTTATTTATTTTAGAATTGTTAAGTTACAGTTTTGATGTTAAAAGCTTTTTTTATGTTCAGTAATGTTCAATTACATTTGAAGAGCTGTTCTTCATGGCTGAGTTTGTGGGCCTCATTTCTACATCTTGACCATTTCATTGTTGATTTACTAAATTCATTACCAGTCGTTCTTCTTACAGAACAAATTGTTTACATTTCAATATTTAATTATTTAGTTGATAAAAATTACTTTTGATTTGAGGCATATCCTTTTCCTCTCTGTGTTGTGATTGATGCCTTTTTCGTTGGTTGCTCCAGATCATCTTCTACGAGGACAGGAACTTCCAGGGTCGTTCCTATGAGACCAGCTCAGACTGCCCTGAGTTGACCTCCTACCTGAGCAGGTGCAACTCCTGCAGGGTGGAGAGCGGCTGCTTCATGGTGTACGACCGCTCCAACTTCCAGGGAAACCAGTACTTTGTGAGGAGAGGAGAGTATGGTGACTACCAGCGTATGGGCATGTCTGACTCCGTTCGCTCCTGCCGTAACATCCCCATGGTAAGATGGCTCTATTGGAAAACAACTTATATATGATGCATTTATAGTGTCATATGTATAGTGTATATATAGCTTAATACAATGTATCAAAAAATGTAAGTTTTTGATTGTAAACTGATCAGATTCCTATTTAATTACTTTGATCATGTTCTTACTTTAAATATGTGTCCTTATTAACTTTACAGCACAAAGGACAGTTCAGGATGCAGGTCTATGAGAGAGAGAACTTTGGGGGTCAGATGCACGAGATGATGGACGACTGTGACTCCATCCAGGAGCGTTACCGCATGTCCGACTGCCAGTCCTGCAACGTGATGGAGGGCCACTGGCTCATGTACGAGCAGCCCCACTTCAGAGGCAGGCAGATGTACGTGAGGCCTGGAGAGTACAGGAACCTCAGAGAGATGGGCAACAGCTCCGTGAACAGATACACCTCCATGAAACGTGTCCTGGATTCCTGCGAGAGCCAGCATCATTGAAGTCTGAGATTCTTATTTTTCTGGCATTCAAAATAAATATTGGATAATTGAAATGCATGTTTCATTGTCTATGTATTACTTACCTAAACTTTAATGATCATTCTAGTACAAGTGAATGATAATATTTTGTCTCTAGTGCCTTCAGAAAGTATTCGTACCCCTTAACTTATTCCACACTTTGTTGTGTCACAGGCTGAATAATAAAAAATTATAAAAATCTCCCCCATCTACAAACAATACCCTGTAACAACAAAGCGAAAATATGTTTTTAGATATTTTTGCACATTTATTGCAAATTAAATACAGAAATGTCCCATTTATATAAGTATTCAATACTTTGTATAAACACCTTTGGCAGCGATTACAGCTGTGTGTCCTTCTGGGTAAGTCTCTAAGAGCTTTCCAAAAGTGGATTGTGCAACATTATTTTTTTCAAAATTCTTCAAGCTCTGTGAAATTGGTTGTTTATTACTGCTAGACAACCATTTTCAGGTCTTGCCATATATTTCCAAGTAGATTTAAGTCAATACTGTAACTCGACCACTCAGGAACATTCATTGTCTTCTTGGTAAGCAACTCCAGTGTAGATTTGGCCTTGTGTTTGAGGTTATTGTCCTGCTGAAAGGGGAATTAATCTCCCAGTGTCTGGTGGAAAGTAGACTGAACCAGGTTTTCTTCTAGGATTTTGACTGTGCTTAGCTCCATTCTGTTTTTTTTTTATCCTGAAAAACTCCCCAGTCCTTAACGATGACAAGCATACCCATAACATGATGCAGGGACCACTATGCTTGAAAATATGGAGTGTGGTACTCAGTAATGTGTTGTATTGGATTTGCCCCAAACATACCACTTTGTATTCAGGATATAAAGTTAATTTTGTATTACTTTAGTGCTTTGTTGCAAACAGGATGCATATTTTGGTATATTTTTTATTCTGTAAAGGCTGTTAATTAGTTAGTATTGTGGAGTAAGTACAATGTTGTTGATCCATCCTCAGTTTTATCCAATCACAGCCATGAAACTCTAACTGTTTTAAAGTCATCATTGGCCTCATGCAGATATCCTTGAGTGGTTTCCTTCCTCTCCTACAAGATACAGAGATGAGGTAGTCATTGAAAAATCATGTTAAACACTATTATTGGATACAGTGAGTCCTTGCAACTTATTGTGTGACTTGTTAAGCAACATGTTTTACTCCTGAACTTATTTAGGCTTTCCATAACAAAGGGGTTGAATACTTATTGACTCAAGACATTTCAGCTTTTAATTTTTAATAAATCTCTAACAATTTAGAAAAACATAATTCCACGTTGACATTATGGGGTATTATGTGTAGGCCAGTGATCAAAAAAAATCTCAATTTAATCAATTTGAAATTGAATCTGTAACACGACAAAACGTGGAGAAGGGAAGGGGTGTGAATACTTTCTGAAGGCACTATATTTCCTTTAGTGTCAATTAATGAAAAATGCTTTTGGTTTAGGAGACTTGTTTATATTGTAGTCCTAAAATATACACCATGCTTATTTCTGAAACAACTAATATTGCATATACTGTATATGTTTATATCAGAGCCAACTTAGGTGCACGCTGCCACCTTACTACCCCGATACAGATTCAAACACAGCTCTGATGATTATAACCATGTTTACATCTAGACATTATTCTGAAGCCCACCAGGCACCAGAATAATGGATAGGCCATATGAATGATAGAAACTCATATACGGTATGTGTCCGTGACATCATCTTGAGTTGAACTTAGGTAATGCAATTGAGTAAATTGATCTAAAAAGGAACATTTGAAAATAAAAAAGGTACATTGTACAGACAACTTCATTATGTACAGGGCCACAATATTCACTTGCGGTGTTGCTCTATGTTTTGGGGATTGTGGGTAATTTGGCTCATCGTGAATTTCGTACATCTTGGGTTATTGAACTTAATGCCCTTCGTTCTTACAGTAGCAAATGGTCAGTAATTCTAATAACCGGCAAAGTCAGCTCTTCCAACGTGGAATCTGCTGGTCAAACTACTGAAAGTACCATTTGAGGGGTAGAGTATGCAACCTACTGTAAAAAATAACTAACAAAATATAATTTGGCCATCATGTTGTCTAAGCCTTTAACTTATTTTGAATTTACTTGATTATTATGAGTTACACAAACAAAGGAATCTAAGTTGAAACTTTGTTGAATTTAATAAATCAGGCCAGCCTACCATTTTTCCTAGGATAGCTACTGAAGCAAGAGAGTGAAGGAGAGGGTACTAACTAAGTGTATGTAACTTTTGCTAGCCAGCTCACTAACTTTGGTACCTGGGGTGAAACAATTAAGCTTTTTTAGTTAGGTAGCTCCTGCATCGCTCTTTGCTAGCTAACATAACGCTGCATCCAAAACTCATAGAACTCACAGAAGGTGGCTGCAATAATGCTTATATTTGTGATCTATCCCCTTTCTAAACATATTGCATTATATTTACTGAACTTATTTATGGATTCAGCTTCAATTCTTTGTCATTGAATCTAATGACAGATTCTTAACATTTTGAATGGCGGTGACACCGTGTCCCTTTGTCAAGTTAGCATGCCTGATTAAAATGGAGGGGTTTAGCATGTACAGTACATGTTTACAGGTTAGTGCTGTGGCCTTCTAAAACTATAACCAGCACCATTCACTTAGAAAGTGGATTATATCACAGTCTGTCAAATGTAAACACAACTCCTTAACTCCTGAAATGTAAACACAAACACAACTCCTTGTCATTTTTGGAGGCATGTTCTTGACACAACAGTCGTACAGTAGCTAGTAAAAGAGTTTAGGAGTTTCTGTTAACGATCTGTAAATAACTTGGCCTAGCTGGCTAACTAACATCGCTAATCTGCAGGCCAAAACAATTCACTTATTTACAGCTAGTTAGCTGTCTCCCGTTCTTTGCTGTCAAGTGTAATGTTACCCCCAGAACTGATAAGGGGTATTCACTAATGGTTCCATTTCCCTCTGTGACATGTCCACTTTCCAAGCCTATTGGCTCATGGCAGACACCAGACCTTATGCACTTGTCTTACTAATTGGTTCCTTTTGATTGATGAGATGGTTGTTATGCTCTGTTTTAATGAACTAGGACACATCAGGAATAATTAGAAATTTAACACTTTATTAAGTTAAACTAAAAAGTTGTGATTTTAACAGGAATCAGTGATACGTCTAACCGACATGAATCTATTCATGGAGCTGTTTCCCATCTCTCTGAGGTTCCTGTACTCTCCAGGCCTCACGTACATCTGCCTGCCTCTGAAGTGGGGCTGCTCATACATGAGCCAGTGGCCCTCCATCACGTTGCAGGACTGGCAGTCGGACATGCGGTAACGATCCTGGATGGAGTCACAGTCGTCCATCAGCTCGTGCATCTGGCCTCCGAAGTTCTCTCTCTCATACATCCTCATTCTGAACTGGCCCCTATACTGTTGATAAAAGCAACAGGTCAGACAGATATGGAACTACTGTAGATCCAACCGGTGGACTCATACATTTAAATGTCAAATCTTGTTGATGATATGAGTTCACGACCCTTGCTGTTGAAACTATCTGCATCAGCTAAGAAGCAGCTACACACTCCATTACTTACACTGGGGATGTTACGACAGGACCTGATGCAGTCGCTCATGGTCATACCCATCAGGCGCTGGTTGTCGGGGTACTCTCCTCTCCTAACCATCATCTGGTGACCCATGAAGTTGGGGCGCTCATAGACCATGAAGCAGCCGCTCTCCACCCGGCAGGAGTTGCACCTGCTCAGGTAGGAGGTGACCTCAGCGCAGTCGTTGCTGGTCTCATAGGAACGACCCTGGAAGTTCTTGTCCTCGTAGAAGATGATCTACACAGACAATCACACAGTTAGTGCTCGATATGTTGACATTAGTGCACTGATGCTCATTTGATTAGCAACGCCTTGTGTTTCCGATCCGACAGTCTTCTTTGGATGCATGGCTGCTTGGATAGACCCAGAGAGATGGGCATGGAGGAAGACTTGCAGTGGCACTTACCTTGCCCATGGTCATGGTGATGGTGATCCAATCTCTTATCCAATTTCAGATGGAATGCTGGACCATCAACCTCCTGTCCCTTTTATACCTTGGACCGCATTCACATCTCCATATTTATTGTTCTAGAACTCCATGAGTCATCATTCTATATTGTTGTGCAAGCCAGTCCTATAGTGTCACGTACTGAATGCCACGTTTATAACTATGTCACTGGGGGTAAAATAGAGGATCATGTTTGTTTCCAGCTAACCCTAGCTACCCTAATACTAGCTAAAGTAGTATATTAGTATTTGATCAAATATTCCAGATCAATTGAGATGGAACTGAGATGGAATTCAATGTACATTGTAGCATTATTTTATTGTGAGGTATTATTTTACTGGATTGTTTTTTTTATGGCACTATGTACACTACCGGTCAAAAGTTTTAGAACACCTACTTATTCAAGGGTTTTTCTTTATTTTTACTATTTTCTACATTGTAGAATAATAGTGAAGGCATCAGAACTATGAAATAACACATATGGAATCATGTAGTAACCAAAAAAGTGTTAAACAAATCAAAATTTGTTCAAAATCAAGATTCTTCAAATAGCAACCCTATGTATTGATGACAGCTTTGCACACTCTTAGCATTCTCTCAACCAGATTCATCTGGAATGCTTTTACAACAGTCTTGAAAGAGTTCCCACATATCCTGAGCACTTGTTGGCTGCTTTTCCTTCACTCTGTGGTCAGACTCATCCCAAACAATCTCAATTGGTTGAGGGCAGGGGATTGTGGAGGCCAGGTCATCTGATGCAGCCCTCATCATTCTCCTTCTGAGTAAAATAGCCCTTACACAGCCTGGAGGTATGTTGGGTTCTGTCGAAAAACAAATGATAGTCCCATTAAGCCCAAACCAGATGGGATGGCGTATCGCTGCAGAATTCTGTGGTAGCCATGCTGGTTAAGTGTGCCTTGAATTCTAAATAAATGACACAGTGTCACCAGCAAAGCACCCCCACACCATAACACCTCCTCCTCTATGCTTTACTGTGGGAAATACACATGCAGAGATCATCCGTTCACCCCCATTGAGTCTCACAAAGATACAGTGGTTGGAACCAAAGATCTCCAATTTGGACTCATCAGACCAAAGGACAAATTTCCACTGGTCTAACGTCCATTGCTCGTGTTTCTTGGCCCAAGCAAGTCTCTTCTTCTTCTTAGTTTCCTTTAGTGGTGGTTTCTTTGCAGCAATTCGACCATGAAGGCCTGATTCACAGTCTCCTCTGAACAGTTGATGTTGAGATGTGTTTGTTACTTGAACTGTATAAACCATTTATTTGTGCTGCAATTTCTGAGGATGGTAAATCTAAAGAACTTATCCTCTGCAGCAGAGATAACTCTGGGTCTTCCTTTCCTGTGGTGGTCCTCTTGAGAGCCAGTTTCATCATAGCGCTTGATGGTTTTTGCGACTGCACTTGAAGAAACTTTCAAAGTTCTTGACATTTTTTGTGTTGACTGACCTTCATGTCTTAAAGTAATGATGGACTGTCATTTCTCTTTGCTTATTTGAGCTGTTCTTGCTATAATATGGTATTTTACCAAATAGGGCTATCTTCTGTATACCCCCTACCTTGTTACAACACAACTGATTGGCTCAAATGCAATAAGAAGGAAAGAAATTCCTCAAATGAACTTTTAATGCATTCCAGGCGACTACCTCATGAAGCTGGTTGAGAGAATTCCAAGAGTGTATAAAGCTGTGATCAATGCAAAGGGTGGCTATTTGAAGAATATAAAATATATTTCGATTTTTTTTATGGTTACTACATAATTCCATATGTCTTATTTCATAATTTTGATGTCTTCACTATTATTCTACAATGTATAAAATAGTAAAAATAAAGAAAAACCCTTGAATCAACAGGTGTTCTAAAACTTTTGACCGGTAGTGTATGTATTTCTAAAGTGTAGGGAATCAGTAGTGTTTTATTAATTCATTATTTACCTGATAATTACTTTGTCCTCTGATTCTTATTTGTTATTATTTTGAGAAGAACCAGGAAGTTGTTGATGTTATGTTGTTAATGTGGTCAGACCAGTAAAGCTGCCAAATAGTCATGTTTCTTCATCCAGTCCTCATGAAGTCATACACCCACCTTTAAAATAACCCTCTATCTACATCGTCTTTGTCCTGCTGAGAAATGCTGTGCTTGAGTTGGACTAAAAATGTGTTCACATTTCTTTCATTCATGATATGCAGCAACTCTATAACTATATATTGCTAACCAAGATCGACAGCTTGGGACTATAAGGTTCTATCTGCAAAAACAGGATTCTGAGAAAATTTGGCTTTAAAGTTTTGAACCCTCATTGGTTTGAATGGTGTCAGCCATTTTTATCTTGTATTCTTTTGAACTTAACATGAATTGGGGTAATTAGAGCAATAACTCAAGCCTGACAAAAATGCAGATCGAACCTTCTAGTCCAAAGCTTTCAACATGTAATTACAATACAGAGCTGTAAACATTTCAACAGATAAGGTTTATCAACAATTATTGAATTAAAAAGAAACTGGTCAAATACTGTTCTCAGTATACTGTGTAGATATGTAATCACACCAATAAATACAATGTCAGGTAACTAGCTATATGGTGTTTGTGCAACTTAATATAAAGTGTGACCAAGTTCACTAAGTGGGGCCAAGTTCATTAAGTGGGACCAAGTTCATTAAGTGGGACCAAATTCACTTAGTGTGACCAAGTTCACTAAGTGTGAGCAAGTTTACTAAGTGTGACCAAGTTCACTTAGTGGGACAAAGTTCACTTAGTGTGGCCAAGTTCACTTAGTGGGACGAAGTTCACTTAGTGTGGCCAAGTTCACTTAGTGGGACAAAGTTCACTTAGTGGGACAAAGTTCACTTAGTGGGACAAAGTTCACTTAGTGGGACAAAGTTCACTTAGTGTGGCCAAGTTCACTTAGTGGGACAAAGTTCACTTAGTGTGACAAAGTTCACTTAGTGTGACAAAGTTCACTTAGTGTGGCCAAGTTCACTTAGTGTGGCCAAGTTCACTTAGTGGGACCAAGTTCACTTAGTGGGACAAAGTTCACTTAGTGGGACAAAGTTCACTTAGTGGGACAAAGTTCACTTAGTGTGGCCAAGTTCACTTAGTGTGGCCAAGTTCACTTAGTGGGACAAAGTTCACTTAGTGGGACAAAGTTCACTTAGTGGGACAAAGTTCACTTAGTGGGACAAAGTTCACTTAGTGTGGCCAAGTTCACTTAGTGGGACAAAGTTCACTTAGTGTGGCCAAGTTCACTTAGTGTGACCAAGTTCACTTAGTGTGACCAAGTTCACTAGTAAATATACTGTAACTGTATTTTAGCCTGGTAAAGTACCATCTAGCATAGTCACCCAAACTGAAGAATACGCCATGTTCTATTTCTGATGAGAACAATACCTGTCATGGCCCCCATGCTGCATTCAGCATCCAATAATAACTCATGTAGATGTGCTGTGTAAAATGTATACAAGCCCCACGTGGGCCTTGTGATGACTCATGCTATTTAGCACAAAGGTATGCAAGGTGCCCTGTGGACCCAATGTCAATATAAAAGTGGCACTGGATCGACACAACACACCGTGTCTTCTGCGTGTCATCTAATCAAGCTTCACCATCAAGCTAAACCAGCGTAGCCATGACCAGGGTAATACAGGGCAGGGGATTTGTATTCACTATAAGAGCTGGCCATTGAGATATGAATATAGTGTCTTGCATAGCAGCTATAACCACAAAATCCTAATCATATCAATCTGTGAGAATAAAGCAACGTTTTTCAGCTAAATAATACTAAACTATTTTTGTTTTATTAAAATAATATAGAGTTATTATATGAGATCATGCAGTTGATATGCATTATATACGAAGTTAAGAATTTATAATTATGTTTTTAATTATTAATAGTAATGACAAATGAATCACAATCAATTAATAATGATTAACTATATGAATTATGTAAAACATTTAAAATCATAGCCTTTATAATCTTCTCAACATAGGTGAAGAGGTCATAGGTTAAATCATTTTCTCAATCAAATCACCCTCTCAGATCATCTTCTATGAGGACAGGAACTTCCAGGGTCGCAGCTATGAGACCAGCAGCGACTGCCCCGACCTCAACATGTACCTAAACCGCTGCCAGTCGGTCAGGGTGGAAATGGGCTGCTTCGTCATCTACGACCGCTCCAACTTCATGGGCAACCAGATGTTCCTGAAGAGGGGAGAGTACTCCGACTTCCAGCGTATGGGCTCCATGATGGGCATGGGGGATATGACCATGCTGGAGTCCATCCGTTCCTGCCGCATGATCCCAATGGTAAGACGTCCACAGTCTCCTTGTGTTTGATGATGACATGATTATATTTATGATATTGTTCATGCTATTTCTCTTCATATTAAGAGTGCATTTTTATATTTTTGAGTAGCTAGATGTTCGTGAATGGTGATGAAGTTTGAGTTACTTTGACTCTGTACATCTGATACTTGATGTGCTTTTCACCTGGGTCATGTTCAGCAGGCCAAACGTTTTGTAACAGAAAACAAAAATATGTCTTCTAATTGAACAAGTTTAGGTATTATCAAAACAGTTTGTCCCTAATGAACGTGGTCCAGGTCTCTATTACTGTATAAGTCAGCTGACAAGCAATGATACTTATAATACTGGAAGCATAGAGTACACACACGGTAGTAACTGTCAATGTTCTCCCTCCCAACAGCACCGGGGACAGTTCAGAATGAGGCTGTACGAGAAGGAGAGCTTCGGAGGCCAGATGCACGAGCTGATGGAAGACTGCGAGTCCATCCAGGAGCGTTACCGCATGTCCGAGATGCAGTCCTGCAACGTGATGGACGGACACTGGCTCATGTACGAGCAGCCCCATTTCAGAGGCAGGATGATGTACGTGAGGCCTGGAGAGTACAGGAGTATCAGAGACATGGGCATGAGCACCATGATGAGAGTTCGCTCCATCAGAAGGATCATGGATGCCTGTGAGGGTCAGCGGCATTGATGCCTGAGATTCCTGCTGTCCTGACATCCAAAAGGCTGCTAAAAGGCACAATTCTCATTGAATGTAATAAAACTCTTATTTTGAAGTACCTGTTCTCTTCTTTTTTCTATCAAGTCTAATCTACCCATGGTGTTTAAATGACACTGGTTTATTCTGACAGATTGGTGTCTTGGAGAGGGATTTCAAATGGTCTGAAAGGAAAAAAGTCCTTAACAAAAAGTAATCATTTGATTTTGATACACCAAATGTGCACATAACATTAATTTATCAATAGCAACAAAATGTCTCCTCTCTCTGTCTCTGTCTCTCTCTCTCTCCTCTCTCTCTGTCTCTCCTCTCTCTCTCTATCTCTCTCCTCTCTCTCTCTCTCTCTCTCTCTCTCTCTCCTCTCTCTCTCTCTCTCCTCTCTCTCTCTCTCTCTCCTCTCTCTCTCTCTCTCTCTCTCCTCTCTCTCTCTCTCTCTCTCTCTCTCTGTCTCTCTCTCTCCTCTCTCTCTGTCTCTCCTCTCTCTCTCTCTCTCTCTCTTTCACTCTCTCTCTCCTCTCTCTCTCTCTCTCTATGTATATATGCATTTTCTCACTGGCTCAATTGATTCAAATTTAACCCATGTTACAGTACATCAAATTATATTACTCAGAAAGCCTGCTGTACTCAGAAAGCCTGGTGTACTCAGAAAGCCTGATGTACTCAGAAAGCCTGATGTACTCAGAAAGCCTGCTGTACTCAGAAAGCCTGATGTACTCAGAAAGCCTGATGTACTCAGAAAGCCTGATGTACTCAGAAAGCCTGCTGTACTCAGAAAGCCTGATGTACTCAGAAAGCCTGCTGTACTCAGAAAGCCTGATGTACTCAGAAAGCCTGATTTACTCAGAAAGCCTGATGTACTCAGAAAGCCTGCTGTACTGTAACCTCCAGTTTCTGAAACGTATTTTGCAGAAAACTAATCCTTATTGTCGATTGTTAGCATTATGCTAGTTTACATGTTCTCCACAGTATAATGTATAACCCATGGACAATGGACTGGTTTAGAAACACGAGAGAAGGGATGTATAATCAATGGACTGGTTTAGAGAAGCTAGAGAAGGGATGTATAATCAATGGGACTGGTTTAGAGAAGTGATGTATAATCAATGGGACTGGTTTAGAGAAGCTAGAGAAGGGATGTATAATCAATGGACTGGTTTAGAGAAGCTAGAGAAGGGATGTATAATCAATGGACTGGTTTAGAAACATGAAAGAAGGGATGTATAATCAATGGGACTGGTTTAGAGAAGTGATGTATAATCAATGGACTGGTTTAGAGAAGTGATGTATAATCAATGGACTGGTTTAGAGAAGTGATGTATAATCAATGGACTGGTTTAGAAACATGAAAGAAGGGATGTATAATCAATGGACTGGTTTAGAGAAGCTAGAGAAGGGATGTATAATGACAGTGGTTAGAGCAATGGGACAGTAACCAAAAGGTTTCTGGATTCAAATCCACGAGCTGACAAGGTAAAAATATGTCGTTCTGAGCAAGTCAGTTAACCCACTGTTCCCTGGGTGCCAAATACGTGGATATTGATTATGGCCCCCTGCACCTCTCTGATTCAGAGGGTTAAATGTGGAGTTGAATGCATTCACTTGTACAACTGACTAGGTATCCTCCCTTTCCTAACCAATGAACTGGTTTAAAGATGTTAGAGAAGTAATGTATAACCATTTAACTGGTTTAGAGACATTAGAGAAGTAATGTATAACCAATGAACTGGTTTAGAGACATTAGAGAAGAAATGTATAACCAATGAACTGGTTTAGAGACGTTAAAGAGGTAATGTATAACCAATGAACTGGTTTAGAGACGTAAGAGAAGTAATGTATAACCAATGAACTGGTTTAGAGACGTTAAAGAGGTAATGTATAACCAATGGACTGTGGACTGGTTTAAAGAAGTCAGAGGAATTGGACGTTCCACGACCTCTGGTGGCTGATAATATTTTGTCAGAGGAACTCTTTGAAGAACATCTTCTGCATTGCGGTTTGAGTTGGACATAATTTCCATTGATAATAGTAGTTCATAAACGTGGACTGTATGTGAGCATCAAATGTGCAGCATGGATGTGTATCCCTTTTTCTGTTGTTGTTTTTTGGGGTGTGTTTTCTGAAACATTTCTCCTTTAATAGTTTCAACTGTATTCTTTGTGGGCATGATACGTTTTTGTAGCGACATCAAATGTATTCCGTTCCAGTACATAACAACCAGACAGCGGTATACCTCTCTATGCTGCTTCATGTTGCTTGGTCAGGGATTCTTCACAATGGGGCCACCCATTTCACTGAACACAATAGATGTATTATAAAAGTAAGGTATTAGATAGGGGTCAGGCTTACAGTACATTGTGGCTATTCAATTTCAGAACAGATCAAAGTGTATAGTCGCCTACCTGCTTACATAATTAATGTATTACACACTCACTCACTCACTCACTCACTCACTCACTCACTCACTCACTCACTCACTCACTCACACACACACACACACACACACACACACACACACACACACACACACACACACACACACACACACACACACACACACACACACACACACACACACACACACACACACACACAGACACTCTCTTGCACGTTGAGAGCCAAAAGGCAACCACAAAACCAACCCTATAGGAACGACTTAATATAAAGTGTTACCCTATATTAATGTAAAGTGTTACCCTATATTAATGTAAAGTGTTACCCTATATTAATGTAAAGTGTTACCCTATATTAATGTAAAGTGTTACCCTATATTAATGTAAAGTGTTACCCTATATTAATGTAAAGTGTTACCCTATATTAATGTAAAGTGTTACCCTATAGGAACATCTTAATATATAGGGTTACCCTATATTAATGTAAAGTGTTACCCTATATTAATATAAAGTGTTACCCTATATTAATGTAAAGTGTTACCCTATAGGAACATCTTAATGTAAAGTGTTACCCTATAGGAACAACTTAATATAAAGTGTTACCCTATATTAATGTAAAGTGTTACCCTATAGGAACATCTTAATGTAAAGTGTTACCCTATAGGAACGACTTAATATAAAGTGTTACCCTATATTAATGTAAAGTGTTACCCTATAGGAACATCTTAATGTAAAGTGTTACCCTATAGGAACAACTTAATATAAAGTGTTACCCTATATTAATGTAAAGTGTTACCCTATATTAATGTAAAGTGTTACCCTATAGGAACAACTTAATGTAAAGTGTTACCCTATAGGAACAACTTAATGTAAAGTGTTACCCTATAGGAACAACTTAATGTAAAGTGTTACCCTATAGGAACAACTTAATATAAAGTGTTACCCTATAGGAACAACTTAATGTAAAGTGTTACCCTATAGGAACAACTTAATGTAAAGTGTTACCCTATAGGAACAACTTAATATAAAGTGTTACCCTATAGGAACAACTTAATGTAAAGTGTTACCCTATAGGAACAACTTAATGTAAAGTGTTACCCTATAGGAACAACTTAATATATAGGGTTACCCTATAGGAACAACTTAATATATAGGGTTACCCTATAGGAACATCTTAATATAAAGTGTTACCCTATAGGAACAACTTAATATATAGGGTTACCCTATAGGAACAACTTAATATAAAGTGTTACCCTATAGGAACAACTTAATATAAAGTGTTACCCTATATTAATGTAAAGTGTTACCCTATAGGAACATCTTAATATATAGGGTTACCCTATAGGAACAACTTAATATAAAGTGTTACCCTATATTAATGTAAAGTGTTACCCTATAGGAACATCTTAATATATAGGGTTACCCTATAGGAACAACTTAATATAAAGTGTTACCCTATATTAATGTAAAGTGTTACCCTATAGGAACATCTTAATATATAGGGTTACCCTATAGGAACAACTTAATATAAAGTGTTACCCTATAGGAACATCTTAATATATAGGGTTACCCTATAGGAACAACTTAATGTAAAGTGTTACCCTATATTAATGTAAAGTGTTACCCTATAGGAACATCTTAATATATAGGGTTACCCTATAGGAACAACTTAATATAAAGTGTTACCCTATAGGAACATCTTAATATATAGGGTTACCCTATAGGAACAACTTAATGTAAAGTGTTACCCTATATTAATGTAAAGTGTTACCCTATAGGAACATCTTAATGTAAAGTGTTACCCTATAGGAACAACTTAATGTAAAGTGTTACCCTATATTAATGTAAAGTGTTACCCTATAGGAACAACTTAATATAAAGTGTTACCCTATAGGAACAACTTAATATAAAGTGTTACCCTATAGGAACAACTTAATATATAGGGTTACCCTATAGGAACAACTTAATATAAAGTGTTACCCTATAGGAACAACTTAATATAAAGTGTTACCCTATATTAATGTAAAGTGTTACCCTATAGGAACAACTTAATATAAAGTGTTACCCTATAGGAACAACTTAATATAAAGTGTTACCCTATAGGAACAACTTAATATATAGGGTTACCCTATAGGAACAACTTAATATAAAGTGTTACCCTATAGGAACAACTTAATATAAAGTGTTACCCTATATTAATGTAAAGTGTTACCCTATAGGAACATCTTAATATATAGGGTTACCCTATAGGAACAACTTAATGTAAAGTGTTACCCTATATTAATGTAAAGTGTTACCCTATAGGAACATCTTAATATATAGGGTTACCCTATAGGAACAACTTAATATAAAGTGTTACCCTATATTAATGTAAAGTGTTACCCTATAGGAACAACTTAATATAAAGTGTTACCCTATAGGAACAACTTAATGTAAAGTGTTACCCTATAGGAACAACTTAATATAAAGTGTTACCCTATAGGAACAACTTAATATAAAGTGTTACCCTATAGGAACATCTTAATATATAGGGTTACCCTATAGGAACAACTTAATGTAAAGTGTTACCCTATATTAATGTAAAGTGTTACCCTATAGGAACATCTTAATATAAAGTGTTACCCTATATTAATGTAAAGTGTTACCCTATAGGAACATCTTAATATAAAGTGTTACCCTATATTAATATAAAGTGTTACCCTATAGGAACATCTTAATATAAAGTGTTACCCTATAGGAACAACTTAATATAAAGTGTTACCCTATAGGAACATCTTAATATATAGGGTTACCCTATAGGAACAACTTAATGTAAAGTGTTACCCTATATTAATGTAAAGTGTTACCCTATAGGAACATCTTAATATAAAGTGTTACCCTATATTAATGTAAAGTGTTACCCTATAGGAACATCTTAATATAAAGTGTTACCCTATAGGAACAACTTAATATAAAGTGTTACCCTATATTAATATAAAGTGTTACCCTATAGGAACAACTTAATGTAAAGTGTTACCCTATATTAATATAAAGTGTTACCCTATAGGAACATCTTAATATAAAGTGTTACCCTATATTAATGTAAAGTGTTACCCTATATTAATGTAAAGTGTTACCCTATATTAATGTAAAGTGTTACCCTATATTAATATAAAGTGTTACCCTATATTAATATAAAGTGTTACCCTATATTAATATAAAGTGTTACCCTATAGGAACATCTTAATATAAAGTGTTACCCTATATTAATGTAAAGTGTTACCCTATATTAATATAAAGTGTTACCCTATATTAATATAAAGTGTTACCCTATATTAATGTAAAGTGTTACCCTATAGGAACAACTTAATGTAAAGTGTTACCCTATATTAATATAAAGTGTTACCCTATAGGAACAACTTAATGTAAAGTGTTACCCTATAGGAACAACTTAATATAAAGTGTTACCCTATAGGAACAACTTAATGTAAAGTGTTACCCTATATTAATGTAAAGTGTTACCCTATAGGAACAACTTAATATAAAGTGTTACCCTATAGGAACAACTTAATATAAAGTGTTACCCTATAGGAACATCTTAATATATAGGGTTACCCTATAGGAACAACTTAATATAAAGTGTTACCCTATATTAATATAAAGTGTTACCCTATATTAATATAAAGTGTTACCCTATATTAATATAAAGTGTTACCCTATATTAATATAAAGTGTTACCCTATAGGAACAACTTAATGTAAAGTGTTACCCTATAGGAACAACTTAATATAAAGTGTTACCCTATAGGAACAACTTAATATAAAGTGTTACCCTATATTAATGTAAAGTGTTACCCTATAGGAACAACTTAATATAAAGTGTTACCCTATAGGAACAACTTAATGTAAAGTGTTACCCTATAGGAACAACTTAATATAAAGTGTTACCCTATAGGAACAACTTAATATAAAGTGTTACCCTATATTAATATAAAGTGTTACCCTATAGGAACAACTTAATATAAAGTGTTACCCTATAGGAACAACTTAATGTAAAGTGTTACCCTATAGGAACAACTTAATATAAAGTGTTACCCTATAGGAACAACTTAATATAAAGTGTTACCCTATATTAATGTAAAGTGTTACCCTATAGGAACATCTTAATATAAAGTGTTACCCTATAGGAACAACTTAATATAAAGTGTTACCCTATATTAATGTAAAGTGTTACCCTATAGGAACATCTTAATATATAGGGTTACCCTATAGGAACAACTTAATATATAGGGTTACCCTATAGGAACAACTTAATATAAAGTGTTACCCTATAGGAACATCTTAATATAAAGTGTTACCCTATATTAATGTAAAGTGTTACCCTATAGGAACAACTTAATATATAGGGTTACCCTATAGGAACATCTTAATATATAGGGTTACCCTATAGGAACAACTTAATATAAAGTGTTACCCTATAGGAACATCTTAATATATAGGGTTACCCTATAGGAACAACTTAATGTAAAGTGTTACCCTATATTAATGTAAAGTGTTACCCTATAGGAACATCTTAATATATAGGGTTACCCTATAGGAACAACTTAATATAAAGTGTTACCCTATAGGAACATCTTAATATATAGGGTTACCCTATAGGAACAACTTAATGTAAAGTGTTACCCTATATTAATGTAAAGTGTTACCCTATAGGAACATCTTAATATATAGGGTTACCCTATAGGAACAACTTAATATAAAGTGTTACCCTATAAAATAAACTTACTATGAAGGTTTGATTCCTGCTGGGGCCACCCATACAACAATGTATGCACATATGACTGTAACCTCTGAATATTACCATTTCTTTTCATTAGGATGATGTACAGGTAACTGAACAGATAATGGAAACACTTGAGTAAATGAGGGATACAAAGTGTATTGAAAGTGTATTGGGAACAGGTGCTTCCACACAGGTGTGGTTCCCATCATGCTTAGGATCATGCATACAAATGCTGGGTAGGCCATTATTTTGGTTACCATGGCTATGCATGAAAGTGTTACCCATAGGCTGACATTGCCCCATCCACAGGGCTTGAGTGGTCACTGAATGGTTTGACAAACATGAAAACAATGTAAACCATATGCCATGGGGGATTCTGGAGCGGCCCCTGAGACAGGAACACTTATGGAGGATTCTGGCGCGGCCCCTGAGACAGGAACACTTATGGGTGATTCTGGAGCAGCCCCTGAGACAGGAACACTTATGGGGGATTCTGGAGCGGCCACTGAGACAGGAACACTTATGGGGGATTCTGGAGCGGCCCCTGAGACAGGAACACTTATGGGGGATTCTGGAGCGGCCACTGAGACAGGAACACTTATGGGGGATTCTGGAGCGGCCCCTGAGACAGGAACACTTATGGGTGATTCTGGAGCGGCCCCTGAGACAGGAACACTTATGGGTGATTCTGGAGCGGCCCCTGAGACAGGAACACTTATGGGTGATTCTGGAGCGGCCCCTGAGACAGGAACACTTATGGGTGATTCTGGAGCGGCCCCTGAGACAGGAACACTTATGAGGGATTCTGGAGCGGCCCCTGAGACAGGAACACTTATGGGTGATTCTGGAGCGGCCCCTGAGACAGGAACACTTATGGGTGATTCTGGAGCGGCCCCTGAGACAGGAACACTTATGAGGGATTCTGGAGCGGCCCCTGAGACAGGAACACTTATGAGGGATTCTGGAGCGGCCCCTGAGACAGGAACACTTATGAGGGATTCAGGAGCGGCCCCTGAGACAGGAACACTTATGAGGGATTCTGGAGCGGCCCTGAAACAGTGTTTTCTGTCAAACTAAATATCACAGTATCTTTCAATGATATTGAATGTAGCTACTGTACAAACACTTGAAAATTTCACATTTGCATGCACTTTTTAAATAACACTGAATATTATATTGCTGATACACTTAAGGAGCGATTAAAACAACCCCCATATTGCTTTTGCTACTTTTTTTGAATACTATTTTGATACTATGCAATATAAATGGTAAGGTACACCTTTACCTACACCTTACCTACCACTTAAAGGTAAAATCAACTATCTTTTGGTATTTTTGTTCAATAGTCCGCAGTTTGCATCATGATGATGCGGCCGGTGACACTTTGCTTCTTGAAAGTCCAGTATCTTGTGAACTGGACTGCTGACATGCAACATATTTCGGGACGGTCATCAACAGTGGAATACCAAAATATCATTTTTGAGTGGAAGTTTCTTGTGTGCACTGCACAAACCTATTCCTAATGCAAATGAAATAGGCATGAGCATAGCCTATAAAGTTAAATAAAGGTTCAATTACAATTAAAATAAAATAAGTGTTTCCCCTAAATGGTTCATTATGAGCACATCATTTACATAAATGAAATGTTGAAGCTAAATTAAAATCCATAAATAGTTTATTCACCCTTCAGAGTCTGTTTAAAAGAGACTATACAATACATCTAAAAGGAATCAGACCTAATCTAAACCCTTTTACCTTACAGAGCACTAAATGATAACTCTTTGCTGCGAGCGTTGCGTTGATGTAGAGTACAGTACAGTGTTGCCCGGCTGACTCAGCGTTTTATACAATTGGGCGGTAGATTCTTCTGGAGCTACATCAAGCATAAAAGGCAGCACGCCAGTAGGGAGAACAACAGAAATCAAATAACTGTGACCATGAACGGAAAGGTACTGTAATGTGGGGCTGTGATCAAAGTCTGTGCACAGTGCTGAACTGTACGCCATCTGGCATTGGAACTATGAATCTAGGATGCATCAGAGCCCATTTCCAATGGGAAATATATCCTTGATGTGTGTGTTTTTAGATTCAGAAAACTATGATAACTACAGATGACTTATAACGACTTGTAATTATAATCATGGTTGCATTGTTTAAATTTGTCAGACACATTACAATTATTATGTAGAATAATTTCTGAACGGGATAGAATGTATGAGTTTTTGCACATCAAAATCAATTGGTTTCATGTCAAGATGTTTAGACTTTCAAAGCATACTTTGTCTTTCTCCAGATCATCTTCTACGAAGACAGGAACTTCCAGGGCTGCTCCTATGAGTGCAGCAGCGACTGCTCCGAGCTCTCCTCCCACCTGAACAGGTGCAACTCCTGCAGGGTGGAGAGTGGCATGTTCATGGTGTACGACCGGCCCAACTACATGGGCCACCAGTACTTCCTGAGGAGGGGAGAGTACCCTGAGTACCAGCACATGTTAGGCTTCAACGACTGCATCAGGTCTTGTCGTATGATCCCCCAGGTAAGCACTTCTGCAGACAGCACAACAGACCACAACTATTCACAACCACACCACAATGACCACAATAATCGATGCCATAAAATAATCGATGCCATCTTACACTTGTTGTGTAGATCCAGCTAAATGCCTCAACCGCAAATGAATGAAAAGGATAACAGTTATACCGTATTGTGCTTATCTTTTCATTCTTTTTAGATTGTGTCATATTGCATTGTATGCCATCCTATCAACCAAGCTCATCCTGTTCCGTTAATAGATGCGTGAAATGTGTTATTTTCTTTCCAATAGCACATGGGCCAGTTCAGGATGAGGATCTACGAGAAGGAGAACTTCGGAGGCCAGATGCACGAGGTGATGGAAGACTGTGACTCCATCCAGGAGCGTTACCATATGCCCGAGATGCAGTCCTGCAACGTGATGGACGGCCACTGGGTCATGTACGAGCAGCCCCAATTCAGAGGCATGCAGACCTACCTGAGGCCTGGAGAGTACAGGAACACGAGAGAGATGGGAATGGGAAATGATGAAATGAGGTTCCAGTCCATGAGGCGCATCAGCAGCGATGCTGCCTTTTAAATGTGCTGTCTTTAAAGAGTGCAACGACTTTTTAATAAACATTTTAAACCTTCATTTTTTGCAGCGATTTTCTTACCTTATTTCCACCAGCCACTGCACTGTAAATTACTATTATATCAATATAATACTCTAACCACTAAAAAGCCACTATAAGCAACGATTATACTGCAACCACTATAAACAGTAATATCAGCTGAAATGTATGTAAACACAATGTAAACAAAAATGTCCCTTTTTCCCCAAATTCTATAATCCTTATATTTAGTCATAAAAAACCTCTAGCCTATGCTAGGCACTTGACACTGCCTTGTGTATGGGTGTTTTAGACAAGATAAGCTCTTAACAACAGAATCCTGCCGACTACGGCAAATGAGGATCTAAATAAGAAATAAGACTACGCCACTTTTTTTTAAAGGCAAAGAAGGTCCTGTAATTAACTAAAATGATGACGCATGGAAATCAGACAGGTGCTCAAGTGATCAATTGTTTTGTTTACTATGAGGAACTTCAGCTTTGAGGTACTTCAGCTTTGAGGAACTTCAGCTTTGAGGAACTGCAGCTTTGAGGAACTTCAGCTTTGAGGAACTTCAGCTTTGAGGAACTTCAGCTTTGAGGAACTTCAGCTTTGAGGAACTTCAGCTTTGAAAGCTCAGCTCAACAGATCATACTGTCCTTACCTACACTTATAGTGCCTTATAATACTCGCTATAAGATATAATGTATCATAAGTAGTTATAGCTTTCTTACAATACATTACTATAATGCATTATCAGCCTAAAAAGCATCATGCATTATAGACCTACCTAAATTGCTCTGTCACAGACCTTCTGTTTTCAACTCTCTAGAGACAGCAGGAGAGGTAGAGATACTCTGAATGATCTGCTATGAAAGGCCTTAATGACATTTACTCCAGCACTGACCTGTTGCACCCTCGACAACACTGTGAATATTATTATTTGACCCTGCTGGTCATCTATGAACATTTGAACATCTTGGCCATGTTACGTTATAATCTCCACCCGGCACAGCCAGAAGAGGGCCACCCCTTATAGCCTGGTTCCTCTCTAGGTTTCTTCCTAGGTTCTGGCCTTTCTAGGGAGTTTTTCCTAGCTACCGTACCTCTACACCTGCATTGCTTGCTGTTTGGGGTTTTAGGCTGATTTTCTGTACAGCACGTTGTGACGTCAGCTGATGTAAGAAGTTAAATGTGATTGATTGATTGATACTTAACAGCATTAATTTGAACTGAGCGTGATTTATAGCATCAGCCTTTTGGTATTTAAAACCGGCCATTACCCCTGCTCTAAGAAAACTAGCTAGCTAGCTCGATCCCTGGATTTTGGAAGGTGCAGCTAGAGTAGAATAGCTACAGTTGATCTAGCTACAGCTTATATCATCTTTAACTCTGCATTGTTGTAAATTGACCCGTAAGCATTTCACTGTTAGTCTACACCAAAAATTGGATTTGATTTTGATTCACTTTGATTAGACTATTTGAGTGAGTCGCTAGCTAATGTTGGCTAGCTAAAATTTCTAGTGGCACGAGGTATTTGCAAACAGCACAACATTGTGTGATTATCTAAGAGCTAGCTAGCTAACAAGCTGGCTAAGGTAGAAATGTCTGAGCTGCAAGCCAACACTGTGTTGTAATTTACCCAAGTTAGCAGGACTAGGTAGCTAACGTTAGCTAGCAACAAATATTTGAAAAAGCTAGGCACCTGCGGACACTTACCTAGCTAGCTAGCTAACTGTTTGCTAGGAACACAGCTAACTGTGAAGATTGCTAATAAGCTGGCAGAGGCTGAAGACATGACTGATGCTAAACATATAATTATCAAGCTAGCCGAGTCAAATTAAGCTTTGACCTAAATATAACACTAATGTAGCTAGCACGAAATGTGAGTGTTCTTTGCTAGATTTTCACATTCTTGCAATGATATAATGCATTTTATGCTCTCTGGGCTTATAACGCATTATATGTATTATCAGGATGGATAATTACTTATGAACAATTAGTAAGTATGATACAACTCTTTGGATTATAATACATTATATATGCACTTATATGTATGCCTCATTTAAAATATGAACAAATATGTTTTTACACAGATGACGGCTACCAAAACAATAACCTATTTTTTAAAATTTAATAAACACATTTTCAAATGTCAGTCAGATCACTCAATCAATTCTAAATTATTTCAACCAATGGGGGTGACTGGAATGCTGTGACTAAAGGAATAGTACATATCTGGCATAATCAGGAAGTGAGGCATGTCCAGGAAGAAGGAAAGTAGATCCTGAGGGGAATAACGAGCTCACCTTGCCTAAAACACTAACTTGCTGTTGCTTGACATCAAATTTGGATAAAAGAAATACACACTTTAAACAAACTACAATTTCTAAAGGCTCTATAGGGCATTCATAGCCTTTATAAGCACTACACAAGTGCTTCACAAGTAATCCAGAAACTCCCGAGTGGCGCAGCAGTCTAAGGCACTGCATCTCAGTGCTAAAGGAATCACTACAGACCCTGGTTTGATTCCAGGCTGTTTCACAACCGGCCGTGATTGAGAGTCCCATAGGGCGGTGCACAATTGGCCCAGCGTTGTTAGGGTCTGGACGGGGTAGGCCGTCATTGTAAATAAGAATTGGTTCTTAAATGACTTGCCCAGTTAAATACAATTTTTAAAGGGTAAGGTTAAAGGACATTCCATCTGGTATTTTGACAAATGTGGCATAACCCTTTTACTATATTTTATATAGCATCTCATTGCTAACAAAGACTTTACTAAGCCTTACAAGTTGTAGTTCCTTTAAATGCACGGTGGATCAATAGCAAGGTCAGGTTCAATAGCAAGGTCAGGTTCAATAGCAAGGTCAGATTCAATAGCAAGGTCAGATTCAAATGGATTAACTACAGTATGCGACAGTGACAACAATGGGTATTTCTCAATATGTATACTACCGTGCTCTGAGCATGCAAATTGGAGCACAGAACAGTTGGCGTGTGAGTCCAAATCAGAGTATGTGAAATGGGAATGGACCATGGCTGCGAGGGGTTTTGAGGTTAAGTCAGGAGGAGGCCACCCACACTGATCATTGGTAGGACAACAGACAATGGATAATGGACTAACTCCAGACTGTTTGGCAACAAGGATGAAGTGGGCTGATGCAGAAATAGGCATGAAGTCTATATAGACCACTACACCAAGTACTGATATATAATAGCCTAATTTCTTGCAACAAATTCAGTTTTGTTTGACTATTGGTAATTTTTGACCAATTTGTATTTATAAATACATTTCCGTTCAGAATTAAAGTATCAACTGAACTGATTTCCAATCAAAGTTCAAGACTGCAAATTGGTTTTCCATTTCACTCAGGGAACTAGAGATTCTCAGGGAACTAGAGATTCTCAGGGAACTGGAGATTCACTGAAAACAAAAGCCAGCCATAACGTTGTCTACCTGTACATTACTCGTGTAATAATTTACAGGAAATATGTTCATTTAGCCTATTTTCACTTTGAAATGAAAAACATAATCCCAGTCAATCAATCACTTATCACTGAACATCTACATCATCTAGATCAAATAATGTTTTCAGTGATTTCTCTGACAGGACATGTCAGCGCGTTAAATTGAGAGGCAATGTACAGTATACATTACCAGCCTCTCATAACAAGAAGTTTGCTCTCTCATATCACTCACTCATTATGATGTGCATAATGTTATGTTATTATAATCATATTATACAGTAGATGGGGTGCCCTTTGAGGTAAATGATCATAATTGGACCAGAGAATTTTCCTTTTTCTCTCTCTGTCATTCAAACAGCAACAATCCAAAAATGGACCCCACCTCACAAATGCACACAATGGGGAGTAATAAAGGATTTAGCTGGAAACCATTGTGTAAAGGGGCCCCTATGCCATTATGCCAACTCAGGACTTTTCACAATGGAGCTAGGGGTTCTTTTGACGTTAAGCCAGGTATAAAAGTACCCAAGGACGGAGAATAAGCTATACATCTTCAGGCCAAGTATCACCATATATCTGTAGGCTACCCAAGCAAGAGTCACCATGACCATGGGAAAGGTACGCCAACCTACAGCCTCTCACCACTGAAGAAACTTTCCAAATTGCAGTTGAACTTGAATTTTGAACTTGTCGTATTACTGTTTGGAGTCAATATTGTTGTTTCTTTTAACCTCCAGATCATCTTCTACGAGGACAGGAACTTCCAGGGTCGTTCCTATGAGACCAGCTCAGACTGCCCTGAGTTGACCTCCTACCTGAGCAGGTGCAACTCCTGCAGGGTGGAGAGCGGCTGCTTCATGGTGTACGACCGCTCCAACTTCCAGGGAAACCAGTACTTTGTGAGGAGAGGAGAGTATGGTGACTACCAGCGTATGGGCATGTCTGACTGCATTAGGTCCTGCCGTAACATCCCCATGGTAAATAAACAACTAATTCATATGTTTCTGTTATCACTGATAGTAGTTTGGATTGGATAAAATAGTTATAATTGGAATAACATTTTATAATAAAAAATGTGTTAACATTTAGCAATTTTTCTAATGGCTTTGGTTGTTGTGGTTTTCCATTACAGCACAGTGGCCAGTTCAGGATGAGGATCTACGAGAGGGAAAACTTTGGAGGCCAGATGCACGAGATGATGGACGACTGTGAGAACATGATGGACCGTTACCGTATGTCCGACTGCCAGTCCTGCAATGTGATGGACGGCCACTGGCTCATGTACGAGCAGCCCAACTACAGAGGCAGGCAGATGTACCTGAAGCCTGGAGAGTACAGGAACCTCAGCAACATGGGGGGAAGCATGAGCAACATGAGATGGCAGTCTATGAGGCGTATCATGGATTCTTGTTAATTCACTGTTTGATGTGAATATTAGGTTTACAATAAAGGCTACTATAAAAGCATCTGTCGTGACGTGACATTGTATTGATTAATGTGACGACTACTGCTCATCGAATTATTCATTGATTATAATTACGTGATTAAATGAATCAGGTAATTATTTAAGTCATTAATCTGGGGCACCATGGGAAAGTTTGGTTTTATTGAGTTTCTATTTCCCAAATGAACTCAAAGAATATCAGAATATATCGATTTTACATCCGTTGCTAATGAATTCATTTCCTCTACAGTCTCATCCTGAATGTCACATAACCCGGGAATCTGCACAAACCCACTAAATAAGTCCGTACCACACCAATTGAGTTGATTATTTATTTACTAACAAGCTAAAATTATAATATAAGATACACATACACACAGTCTAGGCCATTGATTAGAACTTAGTACAATGAAACAGGTCCCTAGCGGGCCAACACAATATCACACATGTTACACAAAATGGGGATTTCAAAAGAGAGAGAAAGAGAGAGGGTACGAGAGAAAAGCACACTTTGGTACATTTGTAAACTATGTTTAGTTTAACCCTAATCGTAACCCGAACTGCCGCTCTCATGGGTCAGAATACAATAATGTAATTATGTGTCGAAGGTCTCCGATGGGGTATCTCCTTGTGGACCGAGTTCTGAATTCTCCTCTGATGGTGACACTTCTGTTGTTACCGGGCGTAAACGCTCTGATTGTCCACACAATGTCAGTGTCCTTTCTCTTCATGGTCTGTTTCCTACCCTTGTTCTGAAAGGGGGTCTTCTGAGTACGGTCAGCTGTGTAGCTCAGGGCTCCAGTGTAGGAATGAAAGCAGTGTAGACACACAATTCCTTGGAGAGTGGTAACCAGGTGGTCCTGCTTGAATTCACCCTCTTAGACACAGCTACTCATCCGTAGATTAAGACGTTCCTTTGTCTTCTTCAACCTCGTGTTACGTTTTGGGGTTACAACTAATCGGACCTTGGCTGCAGCTGGTGGCCACCTAGTTTGATATGATAATACTTAACTCACATGTTTTATCCCCTCGGGTCAGAAATGGGTGTTTCCGCCTTTAGGGTGTAACTAGTTACGAGGCAAGCTCTGGATTTTACTCAAATACAATTTAGACAACTAACTTCACATTTCCTCTTTACAAAAACATTTGACTTGATCTGGGCATTTTCCACACAATGTACAGTATGCAAACATCAGGTACATATTGTGAAAACTCTTCAAGTTACAATGTTTTCGTTATAACGTCGTCATTTAACTTATAATAACATTTTAAAAAACGACATTCATTTTCATATTCCATCTATCGTCATTACTACCATTTTGGCTGACAAAACATATTGTTCCAAAGTCCGTTTATTGCATATTACTGTCACACCCTGACCTGAGTATTCTTTGTTTTCTTTATATGTTTAGGTTAGGTCAGGGTGTGACATGGGTAATGTATGTGTTTTTGTACTCTCTAGGGGTTTTGTAGGTTTATGGGGTTGTTTACCATCTAGGTGTTTTGTATGTCTATGGTTGCCTAGATTGGTTCTCAATTAGAGGCAGCTGTTTATCATTGTCTCTGATTTGGAACCATATTTAGGCAGCCATCTTCTTTGCGTATTTCGTGGGTTATTGTCTATGTGATGTTGCATGTTAGCACAGAGTTTCTTTAGCGGTCACGGTTGTTTTAGTGTATGTCGTGGTTTTTGGTCTCCTCAATACGACGATCGTTACTGTTCTGAGGTAGGTTCTCCATAGGCCCATCATACATTCTCTTCCTCCATATTGAGAGGACAAAGGGACTTTGTTTGCTGCCTTAAGATTTACAATGGGCATGATGTCATAAACCCCCCCCCAACTCCATACAATCTATTCCCAAGAAAATATGCTTGCAATCTATAACAAAATGATGATCATTGATTCTTCTTGTGGTTCCAAAACAGCAGTAATGGTATATTTTTCTCCAACACATAATTTATATATTCATATTGTAAAAAATTATAATATTTCATTATTTAACCAGGTAGGCCAGTTGAGAACACCTTTATTTAACCAGGTAGGCTAGTTGAGAACACCTTTATTTAACCAGGTAGGCCAGTTGAGAACACCTTTATTTAACCAGGTAGGCTAGTTGAGAACACCTTTATTTAACCAGGTAGGCCAGTTGAGAACACCTTTATTTAACCAGGTAGGCTAGTTGAGAACACCTTTATTTAACCAGGTAGGCCAGTTGAGAACACCTTTATTTAACCAGGTAGGCTAGTTGAGAACACCTTTATTTAACCAGGTAGGCTAGTTGAGAACACCTTTATTTAACCAGGTAGGCCAGTTGAGAACACCTTTATTTAACCAGGTAGGCCAGTTGAGAACACCTTTATTTAACCAGGTAGGCTAGTTGAGAACACCTTTATTTAACCAGGTAGGCCAGTTGAGAACACCTTTATTTAACCAGGTAGGCTAGTTGAGAACACCTTTATTTAACCAGGTAGGCCAGTTGAGAACACCTTTATTTAACCAGGTAGGCCAGTTGAGAACACCTTTATTTAACCAGGTAGGCTAGTTGAGAACACCTTTATTTAACCAGGTAGGCCAGTTGAGAACACCTTTATTTAACCAGGTAGGCTAGTTGAGAACACCTTTATTTAACCAGGTAGGCTAGTTGAGAACACCTTTATTTAACCAGGTAGGCTAGTTGAGAACACCTTTATTTAACCAGGTAGGCTAGTTGAGAACACCTTTATTTAACCAGGTAGGCTAGTTGAGAACACCTTTATTTAACCAGGTAGGCTAGTTGAGAACACCTTTATTTAACCAGGTAGGCTAGTTGAGAACACCTTTATTTAACCAGGTAGGCCAGTTGAGAACACCTTTATTTAACCAGGTAGGCTAGTTGAGAACACCTTTATTTAACCAGGTAGGCCAGTTGAGAACACCTTTATTTAACCAGGTAGGCCAGTTGAGAACACCTTTATTTAACCAGGTAGGCCAGTTGAGAACACCTTTATTTAACCAGGTAGGCCAGTTGAGAACACCTTTATTTAACCAGGTAGGCCAGTTGAGAACACCTTTATTTAACCAGGTAGGCCAGTTGAGAACACCTTTATTTAACCAGGTAGGCCAGTTGAGAACACCTTTATTTAACCAGGTAGGCCAGTTGAGAACACCTTTATTTAACCAGGTAGGCCAGTTGAGAACACCTTTATTTAACCAGGTAGGCCAGTTGAGAACACCTTTATTTAACCAGGTAGGCCAGTTGAGAACACCTTTATTTAACCAGGTAGGCCAGTTGAGAACACCTTTATTTAACCAGGTAGGCTAGTTGAGAACACCTTTATTTAACCAGGTAGGCCAGTTGAGAACACCTTTATTTAACCAGGTAGGCTAGTTGAGAACACCTTTATTTAACCAGGTAGGCTAGTTGAGAACACCTTTATTTAACCAGGTAGGCTAGTTGAGAACACCTTTATTTAACCAGGTAGGCTAGTTGAGAACACCTTTATTTAACCAGGTAGGCTAGTTGAGAACACCTTTATTTAACCAGGTAGGCTAGTTGAGAACACCTTTATTTAACCAGGTAGGCTAGTTGAGAACACCTTTATTTAACCAGGTAGGCTAGTTGAGAACACCTTTATTTAACCAGGTAGGCTAGTTGAGAACACCTTTATTTAACCAGGTAGGCTAGTTGAGAACACCTTTATTTAACCAGGTAGGCTAGTTGAGAACACCTTTATTTAACCAGGTAGGCTAGTTGAGAACACCTTTATTTAACCAGGTAGGCTAGTTGAGAACACCTTTATTTAACCAGGTAGGCTAGTTGAGAACACCTTTATTTAACCGGTTTAGGCCAGTTGAGAACACCTTTATTTAACCAGGTAGGCCAGTTGAGAACACCTTTATTTAACCAGGTAGGCTAGTTGAGAACACCTTTATTTAACCAGGTAGGCCAGTTGAGAACACCTTTATTTAACCAGGTAGGCCAGTTGAGAACACCTTTATTTAACCAGGTAGGCCAGTTGAGAACACCTTTATTTAACCAGGTAGGCTAGTTGAGAACACCTTTATTTAACCAGGTAGGCCAGTTGAGAACACCTTTATTTAACCAGGTAGGCCAGTTGAGAACACCTTTATTTAACCAGGTAGGCTAGTTGAGAACACCTTTATTTAACCAGGTAGGCCAGTTGAGAACACCTTTATTTAACCAGGTAGGCCAGTTGAGAACACCTTTATTTAACCAGGTAGGCTAGTTGAGAACACCTTTATTTAACCAGGTAGGCTAGTTGAGAACACCTTTATTTAACCAGGTAGGCCAGTTGAGAACACCTTTATTTAACCAGGTAGGCTAGTTGAGAACACCTTTATTTAACCAGGTAGGCTAGTTGAGAACACCTTTATTTAACCAGGTAGGCTAGTTGAGAACACCTTTATTTAACCGGTTTAGGCCAGTTGAGAACACCTTTATTTAACCAGGTAGGCCAGTTGAGAACAAGTTCTCATTTACAACTGCGACCTGGCCAAGATAAAGCAAAGCAGTGCAACACAAACAACAACACAGAGTTACACATGGAGTAAACAAACATACAGTCAATAATACAATAGAAAAAGTCTATATACAGTGTGTGAAAATGAGGTAGGATAAGGGGGGTGAGGCAATAAATAGGCCATAGTGGTGAAATTATTACAGTATGTCAAATTAAACACTGAAGTGATAGATGTGCAGAAGATGAGTGTGTAAGCAGCGGTACTGGGATGCAAAGGAGCAAAATAAATCAAATAAATAACAATACGGTGATGAGGTAGTTGGATGGGCTGTTTACAGATGGGCTGTTTACAGATGGGCTGTTTACAGATGGGCTGTTTACAGATGGGCTATGTACAGGTGCAGTGATCTGTGAGCTGCTCTGACAGCTGGTGCTTAAAGCTAGTGAGGGAGATATGAGTCTCCAGCTTCAGTGATTTTTGCAGTTCGTTCCTGTCATTGGCAGCAGAGAACTGGAAGGAAAGGTGGCCGAAGAGGAATTGGCTTTGGGGGTGACCAGTGAAATATACCTGCTGGAGCGCATGCTGCGTGGGTGCTGCTATGGTGACCAGTGAGCTGAGATAAGGCGGGGCTTTACCTAGCAACGACTTATCGATGACCTGGAGCCAGTGGGTTTGGCGACGGATATGAAGCGAGGGCCAGCCAACGAGAGCATACAGGTCGCAGTGGTGGGTAGTATATGGGGCTTTGGTGACAAAATGGATGGCACTGTGATAGACTGCATCCAATTTGCTGAGTAGTGTTGGAGGCTATTTTGTAAATGACATCGAAGTCAAGGATCGGTAGGATAGTCAGTTTTACAAGGGTATGGTTTAACAGCATGAGTGAAGGAGGCTTTGTTGCGAAATAAGAAGACGATTCTAGATTTAATCTTGTATTGGAGATGATTAATGTGAGTCTGGAAGGAGAGCTTACAGTCTAACCAGACAGCTAGGTATTTGTAGTTGTCCACATATTCTAGTCAGAACCATCCAGAGTAGTGATGCTGGACGGGTGGGTTGGTGTGGGCAACAATCGGTTGAAGAGCATGCATTTAGTTTTACTAGCATTTAAGAGCAGTTGTAGGCCACGGAAGAAGAGTTGTATGGCATTGAAGCTCACCTGGAGGTTATTTAACAGTGTCCAAAGAAGGGCCAGATGTATACAGAATGGTGTCGTCTGCGTAGAGAGGAATCAGAGAATCACCAGCAGCAGAGTGAAATTATTGATGTATCTTCAAACCATCTGTATACTTACAAGCCCATACCAATCATATCCAGATTACATTTTTAATATTCAAACCCAATGTCAACATACAGTAATACTTCAAGTTACTCTAAAATCATCTTCCTCTCATAACACTGAAAACTCTTCTACACAGAGGTCATTGGTATCCTAGTGGTTAGAGCGTTGGGCTGGTAACCAAATGGTTGCTGGTTTGAGTACCTGAGCCAACAAGTAAGGCTTTTAACCCTAACTTGCTCCAGGGGCGCTGTACTACTATGGCTGACCCTATAAAAGACCTCATTTTCCTGCACCTATCTGGTGTATGTGACAACAAAACATATCTATTTTTTATTTATTTATTTACAATTAGAAATTATTTGTACTAGGTCTGTGGGCCTTTTTCTGAGTTAACCAAAACTCTACTAGTTGACACCACTAGTTGGTCCCTTCCTCATTAATAGTTTGGCATGGAAGTGTACGGTGGTCTGCAGGTCCCAAATAGCCTCCATAGAGCCAGGCCAGTTTCTTATTGAATTGGCCCATGGCCTAAATTCCAGCCGTGCATGTTTTCAAATGGCCAGGGGTTGTTAGCTCCAATGTCCCATAATATTCCAACCAAAATAAACATTAGGTTCTGTCCGTTAGTTAATTTTGTAGTTTTGTTATTTAGAAATCATTAAACTTGTCCATCAAGAGATGTATTTTGAAAAAATATGAGTTTTGTGATGACGCTGAGAGAAGGCAAACACCTTCCCCTTAAAGAATGAAACACATTGAGAATTTGACTGTTGATAGACTGCTGATAGGTAGGAGGCTGTCCCTTCTCTTTCTAGAACAAAAAAACGTTCCTGCTGCATACCGACGAACATACCATCTGTCCTCCTCTGAGTACATTGACATCAATACAAAACCTAGGAGTCTCATGGTCCTCACCACCTTCCATAGACTTACACAGTAATTATGACAACTTCCCGGGGGATGTCCTCCAACCTATCAGAGCTCTTGCAGCATGAAATAACATGTTGTCCACCCAATCAAAGGATCAGAGAATTAATCTAGTACTGAAAGCATTAGCATACTTGTAGAATCACAACGCTCCTCAGTGGCCGACAACTTGACTTTGAGCCAATCAGAGAGCACAAAGTGGGGGAGCCGAGAGGAGTAACAACAAAAAGGAAAAAATATATTGTGCTGGCTAGCGAATTACATGCTAAAGGTTTAGCTAACAAAAAAATGGCACTGGCAGCATGGGATTATGGAGAGTGAATGAAATAGTTTATTTGTCATCTTGCTAGCTAGTTATCTAGCTTTGGCCATCTGGCAAGGATCACCAAGGGTATTCTACAACAATAGCAACATTAGCACAGCTAGCTAGTTAGCTAACATTGGATACCTACAAAACAAAATACATAGGGACAACCATTGTCAAACCAAGCTGAAGAATGCAACACTACTGCTACCTTCTAGTTTGGAGTATTTTAACAAGACTGTAAACTTTCATTCATAGGCTAGGTTGTAGCAACCTCATGATGGGTATAGGGAAAATTCAAGTATCATGTAGTAGCCTAAACCTATCACTGTTACATTGAACTGGCAGAACGGAATATGAATGACAATCATCCAATAATAATCATCCAGTAATAGAAATAAGGCCATGCTCATGAAAAAGAATATCGGCCTCCCTCATCTTAAGCTGCACTGACCGCCACTGATACCAATATACCAAAAAAATGTCCTAAGAAAATGACTCTCTATGATGTCATCAGGAGTCATAATTAAAACTAAATCAGTTCCCAGTTGATCCCACACACCAGTAAGATTGTCAGACGTTTGCTTGCCAAGAGCACCTATGAACAGAGTTTTGGCAGTCAATGACTTTTGTGTGTTCACACCGAACATTCTTTGAAGCCATCACTCTTGCCTGCATCAGTCCAAGATGGCGTAGCAGTAAGTCGTCCTGTCGTGTCCCCTTGTATATATTGTTTCTTTTTCGTTGTTTACATATTTTTCTTCGCATATCTCTTTAAAAACATTTAGCTAAACCTAAGCTTCCAAATACTCTCCTGCAACCCGCCTCACCCAATGTAGCTATTTTTCCTAAAGTATTTATATTTACTTCGGAACCCCTCAACTGAAGCTAGCCAGCTAACCACCAGCTATGCTAGCGGTCTTCAGCTAACTGGTCATCAGCTAACCTTTAGTTCGGAAAGCTCTCGCCAGTTCGAACAACGCGACTCTAACCAGAGCATAACGGACCTATTTATTTTTCATCCCCGGATTCATCCCCGGATTCCCACCGCAAACGGAACATTTTTCAGCTGGATCTTCACAACTAGCTATCTAGCTAAACCGCAACCCCGGATGATTACTCCTGGCTAGCGTTTCCACCCACTTAGCTTGAAGCTAGCCCGGCCAGCGCACCTGTGCTACCACCGTAGCATACTCCTGGGCTACAATACCCGGGCCCACGACCGGTCTATCGATGTCACCGCATGAAGAGGAATAAACAGACTCACCCCATCGCGACGTCCCCCAAAGGCTAACTCTCTAGCCCTCGCTATCTCCCTGCTTGCTAATTCGGCCTGCTAACTGCTAGCTTGTCCAGGTCCGGTCCGCTAACTGCTACCTTGTTTAGCCCGGGCCTACAAACTGTTAGCTTGTTAGCACAGGCCTGCTAACCGTCTGAATCGCCGCGTCCCAAACACCCACTGGACCCATATTTACTTTCTATCTCTTTTGACTTTTAATTTGTTTATACCTTCCGGAAACCTGCCTCACCCAATGTGATACGGAATCGCTATTATTTTTAATTTTTAGAACACACTCAAGAACCTCCAGAAGCTAACTAGCTACAAGCTATTTAGTCATTGTTCGTTTTTTTTTTAACCTGGATAACACTCGCCAGTCCAGCTTCCCTGCCCCATCCACCGCTGCCCCCTGGACACTGATCTCTTGGCTACATAGCTGATGCACGCTGGACTGTCCATTAATCACGGTACTCCATTCTGCTTGTTTGTTTTATCTGTTGGCCCCGTTGCCTAGTCTACGCCATTTTACCTGCTGTTGTTGTGCTAGCTGATTAGCTGTTGTCTCACCTACTGTTTTAGCTAGCTTTCCCAATTCAACACCTGTGATTACTGTATGCCTCGCTGTATGTCTCTCTCAAATGTCAATATGCCTTGTATACTGTTGTTCAGGTTAGTTATCATTGTTTTAGTTCACAATGGAGCCCCTAGTTCCACTCTTCATACCCCTGATAACTCCTTTGTCCCACCTCCCACACATGCAGTGACCTCACCCATTACAACCAGCATGTCCAGAGATACAACCTCTCTCATCATCACCCAGTGCCTGGGCTTTCCTCCGCTGTACCCGCACCCCACCATACCCCTGTCTGCGCATTATGCCCTGAATATATTCTACCATGCCCAGAAACCTGCTCCTCTTATTCTCTGTCCCCAACGCTCTAGGCGACCAGTTTTGATAGCCTTTAGCCGCACCCTCATACTACTCCTTCTCTGTTCCGCGGGTGATGTGGAGGTAAACCCAGACCCTGCATGTCCCCAGGCACCCTCATTTGTTGACTTCTGTGATCGAAAAAGCCTTGGTTTCATGCATGTCAACATCAGAAGCCTCCTCCCTAAGTTTGTTTTACTCACTGCTTTAGCACACTCTGCTAACCCTGATGTCCTTGCTGTGTCTGAATCCTGGCTCAGGAAGGCCACCAAAAATTCAGAGATTTCCATACCCAACTATAACATCTTCCGTCAAGATAGAACTGCCAAAGGGGGAGGAGTTGCAGTCTACTGCAGAGATAGCCTGCAAAGTAATGTCATACTTTCCAGGTCCATACCCAAACAGTTCGAACTACTAATTTTGAAAATTACTCTCTCCAGAAATAAGTCTCTCACTGTTGCCGCCTGCTACCGACCCCCCTCAGCTCCCAGCTGCGCCCTGGACACCATTTGTGAATTGATCGCCCCCCATCTAGCTTCAGAGTTTGTTCTGTTAGGTGACCTAAACTGGGATATGCTTAACACCCCGCCAGTCATACAATCTAAGCTAGATGCCCTCAATCTCACACAAATCATCAAGGAACCCACCAGGTACAACCCTAACTCTGTAAACAAGGGCACCCTCATAGAAGTCATCCTGACCAACTGGCCCTCCAAATACACCTCCGCTGTCTTCAACCAGGATCTCAGCGATCACTGCCTCATTGCCTGTATCCGCTACGGAGCTGCAGTCAAACGACCACCCCTCATCACTGTCAAACGCTCCCTAAAACACTTCGGCCCCCTTGAACTTTGCGACCTTTTGCCACATTTCAGGCTTCAAACATAAAGATATAAAACTGTATTTTTTTGTGAAGAATCAACAACAAGTGGGACACAATCATGAAGTGGAACGACATTTATTGGATATTTCAGACTTTTTTAACATATCAAAAACTGAAAAATTGGGCGTGCAAAATTATTCAGCCCCTTTACTTTCAGTGCAGCAAACTCTCTCCAGAAGTTCAGTGAGGATCTCTGAATGATCCAATGTTGACCTAAATGACTAATGATGATAAATACAATCCACCTGTGTGTAATCAAGTCTCCGTATAAATGCACCTGCACTGTGATAGTCTCAGAGGTCTGTTAAAAGCGCAGAGAGCATCATGAAGAACAAGGAACACACCAGGCAGGTCCGAGATACTGTTGTGAAGAAGTTTAAAGCTGGATTTGGATACAAAAAGATTTCCCAAGCTTTAAACATCCCAAGGAGCACTGTGCAAGCGATAATATTGAAATGGAAGGAGTATCAGACCACTGCAAATCTACCAAGACCTGGCCGTCCCTCTAAACTTTCAGCTCATACAAGGAGAAGACTGATCAGAGATGCAGCCAAGAGGCCCATGATCACTCTGGATGAACTGCAGAGATCTACAGCTGAGGTGGGAGACTTTGTCCATAGGACAACAATCAGTCGTATATTGCACAAATCTGGCCTTTATGGAAGAGTGGCAAGAAGAAAGCCATTTCTTAAAGATATCCATAAAAAGTGTTGTTTAAAGTTTGCCACAAGCCACCTGGGAGACACACCAAACATGTGGAAGAAGGTGCTCTGGTCAGATGAAACCAAAAATGAACTTTTTGGCAACAATGCAAAACGTTATGTTTGGCGTAAAAGCAACACAGCTCATCACCCTGAACACACCATCCCCACTGTCAAACATGGTGGTGGCAGCATCATGGTTTGGGCCTGCTTTTCTTCAGCAGGGACAGGGAAGATGGTTAAAATTGATGGGAAGATGGATGGAGCCAAATACAGGACCATTCTGGAAGAAAACCTGATGGAGTCTGCAAAAGACCTGAGACTGGGACGGAGATTTGTCTTCCAACAAGACAATGATCCAAAACATAAAGCAAAATCTACAATGGAATGGTTCAAAAATAAACATATCCAGGTGTTAGAATGGCCAAGTCAAAGTCCAGACCTGAATCCAATCGAGAATCTGTGGAAAGAACTGAAAACTGCTGTTCACAAATGCTCTCCATCCAACCTCACTGAGCTCGAGCTGTTTTGCAAGGAGGAATGGGAAAAATGTTCAGTCTCTCGATGTGCAAAACTGATAGAGACATACCCCAAGCGACTTACAGCCGTAATCGCAGCAAAAGGTGGCGCTACAAAGTATTAACTTAAGGGGGCTGAATAATTTTGCACGCCCAATTTTTCAGTTTTTGATTTGTTAAAAAGTTTGAAATATCCAATAAATGTCGTTCCACTTCATGATTGTGTCCCACTTGTTGTTGATTCTTCACAAAAAAATACAGTTTTATATCTTTATGTTTGAAGCCTGAAATGTGGCAAAAGGTCGCAAAGTTCAAGGGGGCCGAATACTTTCGCAAGGCACTGTAGGTTGGAGGACATCCCCCGGGAAGTTGTCATAATTACTGTGTAAGTCTATGGAAGGTGGTGAGGACCATGAGACTCCTAGGTTTTGTATTGATGTCAATGTACTCAGAGGAGGACAGAGGCTAGCTGTCCTCCGGCTACACCGTGGTGCTTCCCTACAGAGTGTATTGAGTTGATTTACTTTATTTGTATAATTTTATTTTTTAACCCTTTTTCTCCCCAATTTTGTGAGATCCAATTGATAGTTATAGTCTTGCTCCATAGCTGCAACTCCCGTACGGACATGGGAGAAGCAAAGGTAGAGAGCCATCCTCTCGAACACGACCCTGCCAAGCTCCACTGCTTCTTGACACACTGCTCGCTTAACCCGGAAGCCGGGTTATATGTCGGAGGAAACACTGTACAACGTGCAACCGTGTCAGCGTGCATGCGCGATGAGACAAGGCCATCCCGGCTGGCCAATCCCTCCCTTAACCCGGACGACGCTGGGCCAATTGTGCGTCGCCTCATGAGTCTCCTGGTCATGGCCGGCTGCGACACAGTTCGGGAACGAGCCCAGATCTGTAGTGACTCCTCAAGCACTGCAGTGCCTTAGACCGCTGCGCCTCGACAGAGCGTGTTTTAATCAATTATTTGGTGACGTGATTATATTTATTATAGTTTTATCTAAAAATAATAACTTTTTAAATGTTTAAAAATATACATTTAAATGAAATTCACTGAGGAAGATGGTCCTCCCCTTCCTCCTCTAAGGAGCCTCCACTGATCGGTATGGTGCTGAAAAGGTTATATATGAGGTTACAAAGTGGTTAAAGAACCTAATAAAGCTTCAAATCCACCCTTTTGTTATAAAGAATGTTGCTTGTGACTTATAAACACATCAACTTGTTTGTTCCTTATATTGTCTTTGTTTATACACATACTAGTATCTCCCCATCGTTTAGTAGCTTCATTTTATTGTCTTTGTTTAGACACATACTAGTATCTCCCCATCGTTTAGTAGCTTCACTTTATTGTCTTTGTTTAGACACATACTAGTATCTCCCCATCGTTTAGTAGCTTCACTTTATTGTCTTTGTTTCGACACATACTAGTATCTCCCCATCGTTTAGTAGCTTCACTTCATTGTCTTTATTTAGACACATACTAGTATCTCCCCATCGTTTAGTAGCTTCACTTTATTGTCTTTGTTTAGACACATACTAGTATCTCCCCATCGTTTAGTAGCTTCACTTTATTGTCTTTATTTAGACACATACTAGTATCTCCCCATCGTTTAGTAGCTTCACTTCATTGTCTTTATTTAGACACATACTAGTATCTCCCCATCGTTTAGTAGCTTCACTTCATTGTCTTTATTTAGACACATACTAGTATCTCCCCATCGTTTAGTAGCTTCACTTCATTGTCTTTATTTAGACACATACTAGTATCTCCCCATCGTTTAGTAGCTTCACTTTATTGTCTTTATTTAGACACATACTAGTATCTCCCCATCGTTTAGTAGCTTCACTTTATTGTCTTTATTTAGACACATACTAGTATCTCCCCATCGTTTAGTAGCTTCACTTCATTGTCTTTATTTAGACACATACTAGTATCTCCCCATCGTTTAGTAGCTTCACTTCATTGTCTTTATTTAGACACATACTAGTATCTCCCCATCGTTTAGTAGCTTCACTTTATTGTCTTTATTTAGACACATACTAGTATCTCCCCATCGTTTAGTAGCTTCACTTCATTGTCTTTATTTAGACACATACTAGTATCTCCCCATCGTTTAGTAGCTTCACTTCATTGTCTTTATTTAGACACATACTAGTATCTCCCCATCGTTTAGTAGCTTCACTTTATTGTCTTTATTTAGACACATACTAGTATCTCCCCATCGTTTAGTAGCTTCACTTCATTGTCTTTGTTTAGACACATACTAGTATCTCCCCATCGTTTAGTAGCTTCACTTCATTGTCTTTGTTTAGACACATACTAGTATCTCCCCATCGTTTAGTAGCTTCACTTCATTGTCTTTGTTTAGACACATACTAGTATCTCCCCATCGTTTAGTAGCTTCACTTCATTGTCTTTGTTTAGACACATACTAGTATCTCCCCATCGTTTAGTAGCTTCACTTCATTGTCTTTGTTTAGACACATACTAGTATCTCCCCATCGTTTAGTAGCTTCACTTCATTGTCTTTATTTAGACACATACTAGTATCTCCCCATCGTTTAGTAGCTTCACTTTATTGTCTTTGTTTCGACACATACTAGTATCTCCCCATCGTTTAGTAGCTTCACTTCATTGTCTTTGTTTAGACACATACTAGTATCTCCCCATCGTTTAGTAGCTTCACTTCATTGTCTTTATTTAGACACATACTAGTATCTCCCCATCGTTTAGTAGCTTCACTTCATTGTCTTTATTTAGACACATACTAGTATCTCCCAATCGTTTAGTAGCTTCACTTCATTGTCTTTGTTTCGACACATACTAGTATCTCCCCATCGTTTAGTAGCTTCACTTCATTGTCTTTATTTAGACACATACTAGTATCTCCCCATCGTTTAGTAGCTTCACTTCATTGTCTTTGTTTAGACACATACTAGTATCTCCCCATCGTTTAGTAGCTTCACTTCATTGTCTTTGTTTAGACACATACTAGTATCTCCCCATCGTTTAGTAGCTTCACTTCATTGTCTTTGTTTAGACACATACTAGTATTAAAACCTTGGAGGGATTAAGCTTATAGAACATCTCACAGTAGGAGGATTTGAAGCCAACAAAAACTAAAAGAGACAGAGTTTATTATGCTGACCCCATAGAAATGAAGGGTGGATCAACTGTAAATATGCATATAACATATGAAAGGTCGACTGCAACACTAAATGAACACAAACATCCCCACGGGAGCGGGTTTGTAATGACTCTAAATACAACATGTAGATTAGATAGATAATGGATACAGACAACAGTTCAATTGTAATAGTTAGAGAAGTATTGGCTCTGCATACAGCTTGATCTTACCTGACAAAGTTGTCATCTCTGCAGGGAAAACAGTGATAGAGCAGATGTTTTGGTCAATGTTTACTTGACCTCTGACCCAGATCTGCAAAGACTGTTGTTTACTTTACCTCTCTGACCCAGATCTGCAAGGGCTGTTGTTTACTTTACCTCTCTGACCCAGATCTGCAAGGGCTGTTGTTTACTTTACCTCTCTGACCCAGATCTGCAAGGGCTTGTTTGGCCAACACCAGCTACTGTTTACCCTAGCCGGCCTTGCAGTGGCATTCCTCACGTATGTACAAATGCTTTAACTATTTTGATACCTCCATTTTGCTGAGATTAACATTTTACGTAGCAGGGACACTATTTAAAGCAGAATTGTGGGTAGTGTCGTGTCTTTGGCTATGCCGGATTAAGTGATATGACATGCTATTCTATAAAATAATTTATCCGTAATTAATATCACTTGATTGAGCTAATCATGCAAATTTTATTAACTAGAGAGACGGGGCACCACAAAATAATATTTATAGAGCTGTTATCTTCCGAAAAAACTCTTAAAGACCTAGTAATATTTGACATCAATAGCAGTCAATATTAATCCTCACCTTAATTCAGTCTCAACTGAAAGTTGTAAATTCTTGGTTATCTGCACAAACCCTGGCCTACAAGTTGAATCAGCAATACAAAATTGGGTTTAATTATTTATTTGCTAAATACCTAACTAATCACACAGAATTACACATACACATAATTAATCATAACTTGATTACAAATTACGTCATAAAGGAAAACGTCCCTTGCGGGCAGAACAGATATGACAGCTGGTTACACAAAAGACAAGGGGCTGGGTTTGAGTGAAAGAGCGGGAAGACTGAGGAACAAAGGGCGAAGCTGTGCTATTGTAAATACAGTATCCTATGCATTCTAAGTTACCGCCCATTTGGAAAAGGAAAATGCAATAAATATTTACTCTGAGCTGCGCTTCGGTAGGTTGGAGGTAGATGGAAGGCCGTGTTGCCCAACCGAGTCCTTTCTCCTTTGAAGAATGTCTCTGCTGGTAAATTGGATACGTTGTAGTAACGTTGTTGTGTGGTAGAAGGGATACTCTGTCTGTTCCTTCCTAACCTGCATTTGCAGCTGCTGTTGCTAACTCAACGGCTACGAGGTATCACTTCTGTAGTGAATAAGAGTTCAAAGTACCATTCCAAACCTGATGTTGGCTTCGTTCTGTAGTTATTATCTGAACCATTCTGACATCGGACCGTCGTCCTCAGATCCTCGGAACAGGAGGTTACATTGTCGTCAAGGCTTTATATAGGAAGGGAGAGGAGGGCGGGTTTGAAAAGTTTTATAGCCCATGTCCCTTCACAGGGGCGGGCCACTGATTGAGCAGAGCCCTAACTTATGAAAACCCAAATCTCACATTTTAGAAGCTAAAATCACATTTCATCCCATCACGAATAATTTAATATTCAAACATTTATATTGAACAACAATTCCATGTGAATCCGATAACTCTGATGTGTAGACTTTCCACTGTAGAGTTTATGTCATCTTATCATTGATGAGAATGTCTCAGATGACAACCGAACTGACATTGTATTCATTAAGTACCAGCGCATATGTTCAATTGGTCGGATTACCAACCTCCTGATTTTCCCAGAATCTCTATGTTAACCAAGGGTTTTGCAAATGTAACATCAGTAGGGTAGAGAGAGAAAAAAGGGGGGAAGAGGTATTTATGACTGTCATAAACCTACCCCCAGGCCAACGTCATGACAGTAGTATGGGCATTGCCAGGTGATTCATTACAAAAGATGATTACAGAAACAGAGTTATTGTACATATTAAATTAGTGTGGCTAAACCACTTCTGGTTTTTGTTTCTACCTGGTAGTTAATTTGCACTCACCTGGTGTCCCAGGTCTAAATCAGTCCCTGATTAGAAGTAGAGGATGAAACCCAGAAGTGGTTTGGCCCTCCAGGACCAGAATTGAACAGCCTTGAATTATAGCATTAAATTAGAGTATTACGTTTTCTTGGTTTTATCAAAACGTCACAATGTAGAGGAACTGAGTAAGTATCTCAAGGCACATTGAATATATAAAAAAATTTAATGACTTGACATTGGATTAATTATTCAATTATATGTTTTACAGTGTTTTTATGTTAAATCCATGCCATCAAGTTTTCCCTTCAGAGTTTCAATTTTTTAAATAAAGAACTCCCCCTCCAAATGTACTGTGTACTTTGTTTTCTATAAAATGTGATGGGGTACATACAGGAAAACATCATGATCACTACTATAAGGTTTTAACCTGGGTTGGTACACAAAACTGGATTACTCAGATTGGTCTGCCATTTCTACACCAGTTTAATTTCTTCATATCAAAACACAATCTAGTCTAAAACAACATAGTTGTAATCGTCAAGAGATGATCACTCATCTACAAGACATTTTAAAATTACAATCATCCTACATAAAATAAGCCTTTGTTGAAAAGTAAAAATGCTTACTTTGTTGACCACCTAAGACAAAAATACATTGCAGTGTTCACAGCATTCTCGCGAAAAAAAAAACGCTGACATGTTAAAAGTCCAGCTATTTACATGACAATACTGCCGTTGATCCATGGATTATAAAGAGAGGACGCACCTCCCAACCCTTGCTGAGTGCCAGTGAGACCAAAGTTAACCTTCACAATGGGAAAGGTAAGGCTGGTTTTTATGCTATGCATATGTTGTGCCTCTGCATTCCTTCATAGATTATTCTACCGAAATCAATAAAAGGGGATGAGATTCATTAAAGGTAATGTGTGCCTCTGATCAGGAATTTTAGTCTGTACAATATTACAAAATAATTCTAAATCTTGGGGCTTTCTGCCGGGGAAGAGATCTGGTCTTACACAATAAAACACCTCAATTGATCTGTTTTTTAGATCATTTTCTACGAAGACAGAAACTTCCAGGGTCACTCTTATGAGTGCGGTGGAGAATGCTCTGACCTACATGCCCACTTCCGCCGCTGCAACTCCATCAAGGTGGAGAGCGGCAACTGGATGGTGTACGAGAGGCCCAGCTACATGGGCTATCAGTACTTCCTGAAGGAAGGCGAGTTCTCCGACTACCAGCGTTGGATGGGCTTCAATGACTGCGTCAGGTCCTGCCGCATGATCCCCCAGGTAAGAGACGGATTAAGGAAGAGGTTAAAGAGATCCTGTTAACTCTGAAGTATTGGAGGGATTCTAAAGTATTACAGGGACTTCTGGACCTTTGTAGTTTGATCCCAAAACTACAGGAAATGAACTGCTGGATTCTGAGCAGTGCAGGCTGGTGGAGAAAGAAATGGGGAGGACAGGCTTATTATCCTTCCCATTTCTCCCTCCACCAGCCTCCACTGACTCTGAGGTTGGACGTAGTCTACCACATATTTTTCTCTGTATCCACAGCACCAGGGATCTCACCGTATGAGAATCTTCGAGCGCTCCGAGTTCGGAGGACAGATGACGGAGTTGACAGACGACTGCCCCAACCTCTACGAGCGCTTCCATTACAATGACATCTACTCTTGCAATGTGATGGAGGGCTCCTGGCTTTTGTATGAGCACCCCAACTACAGGGGGCGCCAGTACCTGCTGACCCCGGGAGAGTACAGGAGATACAACGAGTGGGGAAGCATGAGCGCCAGAGTGGGTTCCATCAGACGTATTGATATGTAAGAAGCTGAATGTATGACTCTTGAATCAATGACCAATGGGAAATCATGTTGAAATAAATCCATCCACACAGAGCCTTTTTTCCTGCCTTTTGTATTTTAAACCACGGAGAAAGAATGAAAAATGAAAAACCTTTTTGAACTTTTAAAAGGTTTTACCATGAATTAACTCCCATATTACCGTGGTTTACTGAGTGAAACTGTGGAGTGAATCGACCTAGAATAGACCATGTGTGTACCCTAAATATCACATCAAATATTTGTATTTATTGGTTATTGTCATGAACAGGCTGTTCATGACAATTTGAGAATTATATGAGATGAATACCTTACATATTTTGCTTTGCACTCACATTTGTGTAATGTGTTACAGATGTAGGATCCTAATTTGATCACCCTGTTTCTGGTGAACTTTCCTGCAATGCATTAAAAAAGGCTTCTGAAATTTGTCATTACCACTTTGACATTTCAGACGTATTTACCCTTACGAAAAATTTATCAACCCCAATCCCATTAATTATAATCCACATAATAATTCACATTTCCTGTTGCTGCAGGATTATTTTCATGCTGTAGCAAACTGGCTCAAATTAAGATCCTACATCTGTACTCAGCAGAATCTGCTAATATTTTCATTCATGATACAATAGGGAAATGTCTGGGCAACTCATAGTCAGCACTGTTGATTGAAGAACTTGAGTTACAGAATGGGAATTGATTATATTGCAACATTGCAACATAAGTGCATCTGATGATGATCAGGTGCATCTGATGATGTTAACGTTGTATTTTTGAACCGTCTTCCATGTTGTAATGGCTTGAATGGAATCATTGGAACGGTATCAATCACATGAAAACAGTGCGTTTCAAGCCGTTCCATTGGTTCCATTCCAGCCATTATGATGAGCCCGTCCTCCTATAGTTCCTCCCACCAGCGTAGCCCGTCCTCCTATAGTTCCTCCCACCAGCGTAGCCCGTCCTCCTATAGTTCCTCCCACCAGCGTAGCCCGTCCTCCTATAGTTCCTCCCACTAGCGTAGCCCGTCCTCCTATAGTTCCTCCCACCAGCGTAGCCCGTCCTCCTATAGTTCCTCCCACCAGCGTAGCCCGTCCTCCTATAGTTCCTCCCACCAGCGTAGCCCGTCCTCCTATAGTTCCTCCCACCAGCGTACTCTACCATGCATATGCGTACATTTATTGTTATACAATGCCGTTAAAGTGCATGATACTGTAACACTAAATATTGAATACAAATCCCTCTGTGTTCTGTGGATGGTTCTAGAAGCACCTGCACAAGTGTTCACTGTTTGGAGACACATACTGTTTGTAGACACACACTGTTTGGAGACACATACTGTTTGGAGACACATACTGTTTGGAGACATACTGTTTGGAGACACATACTGTTTGGAGACACATACTGTTTGGAGACATACTGTTTGGAGACACATACTGTTTGGAGACACATACTGTTTGGAGACACATACTGTTTGGAGACACACTGTTTGGAGACACATACTGTTTGGAGACACACTGTTTGGAGACACACTGTTTGGAGACACTGTTTGGAGACACATACTGTTTGGAGACACATACTGTTTGGAGACACATACTGTTTGGAGACACTGTTTGGAGACACACTGTTTGGAGACACATACTGTTTGGAGACATACTGTTTGGAGACACATACTGTTTGGAGACACATACTGTTTGGAGACACTGTTTGGAGACACATACTGTTTGGAGACACATACTGTTTGGAGACATACTGTTTGGAGACACACTGTTTGGAGACACATACTGTTTGGAGACACATACTGTTTGGAGACATACTGTTTGGAGACACACACTGTTTGGAGACACATACTGTTTGGAGACATACTGTTTGGAGACACACACTGTTTGGAGACACACACTGTTTGGAGACACACTGTTTGGAGACACATACTGTTTGGAGACATACTGTTTGGAGACACACACTGTTTGGAGACACATACTGTTTGGAGACACATACTGTTTGGAGACACATACTGTTTGGAGACATACTGTTTGGAGACACATACTGTTTGGAGACACACACTGTTTGGAGACACACTGTTTGGAGACACACTGTTTGGTTGAACATGCAGCTTTATTGAGAACAGACATGGAACATAGAACTTTTAGTTGTTGGAGTCAGAGATCCGTCTGAGGGATCCGATCCTGGGGCTCAGGCCTCCCCAGTCGCTGGGTCTGCGATACTCGCCAGGCTTCAGGTAGTACTGTCTGCCCTTGTAGTTGGGCTGGTCGTACATGAGCCAATGGCCGTCCATCACGTTGCAGGAGTTGATGTCGGACATACGGAAGCGGTCCTGGACATTGGGACAGTCGTCGTTCAGCTCCTGCATCTGGCCACTCATGTCGGGGCGATCGTACAGCCTCATCCTGTAGGAGCCGCGGTGCTACAGGACGATGAAAGAGAGGTCATATTGGGTTTTTACATTACTACAAATTAGAGGTCAATTATTAGTGATGAGCGTAGCCCTGTGTTTGAGGCATCTACACTGGGTTTACCATGGGGATCATGCGGCAGGACCTGATACAGTCATTGATGCCAATCATGCGCTGGTTGTCATTGTACTCTCCTCTCCTCAGGAAGTACTGGTGGCCAGTGTAGTTGGGCCTCTCGTAGACCATGAACATGCCACTCTCCACCTTGATAGAGTTGCAGCGGTTGAAGTAGGAGTGCAGGTCGGCACAGTCGCTCATGCACTCATGGTGCCGACCCTGGAAATTCCTGTCCTCATAGAAGATGATCTGCAAAGGGGAGTGTAAACATTTTAAAGCATAATTTTAAAAAATCTTACGTCTATTGAACTGATGTATTTTTTTCAATGTTGTGGTCATTATATGGTGGACAAAACAAAATGTTTGATGTTTTTTTCCAGTTATACTATAAAACTAGTCATATGAATGCAGGTGGGTGCCTGACTTACCTTTCCCATTGTCATGGTTGCGTGAGGGGCAGATAGACAGTCAATGGTCACTCTTTCTGTGCCTCTCTCCTTTTATAAAAAGCAGCTGTGTGATTGCGCAGCATAAAGTATTGTCATTCAAATCGTGATCTGGAGTTAGCACACAAATCTGTTTATGTATAGCCATGCCTTATTGTGTGGCGAGTTATTGTTGTTGGCCAGTTTTCACACGTTCATCACTATTGTCAGAAAACACTACTGTATACTGGAGATCTGGTGCGTGGCTGGGCTTAGCATCAGCAAAACAACTCAACCAGACATTTAGCATATCATTGTAATTCACAAACACCGTCAATTTCAATTGTGTCCTTTTATGCACAATTCTGCAAATGTAACAGCTTATAAAATGCCTTTCTGGGATTGAATCCGTGAGAATGAGCCACAGAATATGTTTCTTACTTCTAGATGTAGGCATGCACTCTGAAAACGCTGACGTTACTGTAAATGATGTGATGAACTGTTGTTTGGCCCCACACATTCATTGTTCTGTTCTATACTTAAAGGTCTGTGTATTGTGGGCGAACAAAATATCTGACTATATGAATATGCATTTATGTAATCCTATATCATGTTTACATACATAATGGACAACAATATTGCCATGGTGTCATTAGCAGTAAAAAACTGTGGTAATTCACTTTGAGAGGAAATACTTCATTTTCATACTGATCCGGATTTGAAAATAAACGTCAATGTGATACCGATGGTCAGTGAACGGTGACGTGATGAGTAACCTTGTCAGAGACCTGAAGACTTGCGTTAGCTCCCCAAACTAAAGGCGTTAGCTCAGTGGGCTAATACAGTCTTTGTGGTGCGCAGGGGGACCCGGATTCGAATGCCAGTCAGTCACAGAGGCAGCATCATGTCAGTGTTGTGTAACAGCAGTAGCAGTAGCCAAGCATCTAGGAAAAACCATCAGGGACATCAGGATAACTGATGGTTCAAATCTACCCAAAGCTCTACACATGAGTTATCTGTGGTTAAGACGACAGTTGATGATAGTGATGTTGTTGTTGTTAGAATGATATATTATTGGATGTGATGTCTTGGTATGTTGTATTGTTTTAGTGAGTATGTGTATTGTGACTGTGTAATTGTCCTTGGCTGTCCTGGGACTACAGGTGCACATGATCTTTTGGCTAACCCCGGCACACATACATGGATGTTGCATTGTTGTAATATTGATGTTGATTCATGTGCATTGTCCCCTATAAATGAATAATAAATCATGTATTATTTTATTTAACCAATTCATTAATTGTGTGAAAAAAGGCAATCAGGAGACCCTTTTTTTTATTGAACTAGCCAAGCCAGTTTAGAACAAATTCGTATTTACAATGACAGCTTAGGAACAGTGGGTTAACTGCCTTGTTCAGGGGAAGAACAACGATTTTTAACTTGTCAGCTCAGGGATTTGATCCAGCAACCTTTCAGTTACTGGCTTAATGCTCTAACCACTAGGCTACCTGCAAACCCAGGAGTGATCAGGATTGGTCATGTCAAACAGATATTGTTACAGGTTTTGCTTGTAAAATATTTTTCTTCTCAGAAATGCATATACACTGAACAAAAATATAAACGCTTCATGTAAAAGTGTTGGTCCCATGTTTCATGAGCTGAAATAAAAAATCCCAGAAATGTTTCTTATGCACAAAACTTTATTTCTCTCAAATTTTGTGCACCAATTTGTTTACATCTCTGTTAGTGACCATTTCTCATTTGCCAAGAAAATACATTCACCTGAGGTGTGACATCAAGAAGCTGATTAAACAGCATGATCATTACACAGGTGCACCTTATGCTGGGGACAATAAAATGACACTTTCAAATGTGCAGTTTTGTCACACAACACAATGCCACAGATGCTGAGGAGTATTTATGTCTGTAATAAAGGACTTTTGTGTGGAAAAACTTATTCTGATTGGCTGGTCCTGGCTCCCAAGTGGGTGGGCCTGGCTGCCAAGTGGGTGGGCCTGGCTCCCAAGTGGGTGGGCCTATGCCCTCCTATGCACCCCTGCCCAGTCATGTGAAATCCATAGATTAGGGCCTAATGAATTTATTTAAATTGAGTAATTTCCTTACATGAACTGTAACTTAGTAAAATTGTTGGATGTTGCGTTTATATTTTTGTTCAGTATACATAACTGTAACATAACTGATCTAACCAGACATAGAAAATATTTGATTTATTATCTTATTAGTAACAATGTGATTCACATCATAATTAAAATATTTTAACTTCTGACAGCACTTTAAGCTAGTTTTGATAGCACTTTAAGGTGGTCCTTAAACATGACTAATAAAAGTGTAATTTTATTGACAAAAAGCCACAGTGACAATGTAGGCCCGTCTATACACCCTGAAGTCCCTGGAATATTATTACTACGTTACTGACATTAATATTTGCTTCTATATACTTTGACTGACAGGGCCTAGTAACCAATAGGATTTCTGTTATATTGCATAAGGTGGAAGCTTACACTAGCAGGTATGAAAAGATCTTCAGGATCTCTGTTTTGGGAACTTTGCCAACGTGGAGGTAAGTTTCAACTGTGTGGCCCTTTGTGTCCCAGTGACTCTGTGTCAAAGAAGCATGTAGAGTGAGTGAGATAGAAACTCGATCCTGAACATGGTCTGCTTAATGTCATATGATTCAACACTTTAATGTTAAATGTGCAACATTTCAACTATATATTTACATCCTCTTATGTAGACCTGTTTAGACCCACATGTACAACATGTGCCTCTTGCTCAATATATTGAGGTTTGTCCTCCATTTAAGCTAAAGGCACAAACACAGACCCCAAATATCATACATTTTTTATTTTTTTATTTTACCTTTATTTAACCAGGCAAGTCAGTTAAGAACAAATTCTTATTTTCAATGACGGCCTTGGAACAGTGGGTTAACTGCCTGTTCAGGGGCAGAACGACAGATTTGTACCTTGTCAGCTTGGAGGTTTGAACTTGCAACCTTCTGGTTACTAGTCCAACGCTCTAACCACTAGGCTACCCTGCCGTCATCAATTAATATCAATCACTTAATCAGAAACACTGAAATGGAAATATCAACAGCAAGCTTATTTAAACAATCGTTTTATTGACTGGTCAGAGTGGAGAGGACGTTGAGCCTAAAAGTCGGTGATCCTACGGAAGGAGCCTGTGGTGGCACAGGTGGCTCCCCATTCGCTGAACTTCCTGTACTCGCCGGGCCTCATAAAGTACTGGCGCCCCCTGTAGTTGGGATGCTCGTAGAGGGTCCAGTAGCCATCCATGACGTTGGCGGAGTAGATGTCACGGCTACGGAAACGGTCCTGGACGGAGTCACAGTCCTCGCCGAACTCCATCATCTGTCCCTGGAAGTCTGGCCTCTCGTAGATTCTCATGCGGTAGGGACTGCCGCTGGCCTGCTCGGACAGAGAGGTACAGGAGAGGTAACACTGGCAAAACACAGGTCACTTGGGGGGCATGGGGAATCACAGGTAACCAGTGACATGTTTCAGCGGGCCTTAGGTTAACACAGGGAAGTCAAAATGCTAATGTAGCAAAACACCACATTTGGTGTCAGAAGTGGGATATCACAATTGGGGAGGTCGCAGTGTGCTAACATAGGCCAGGGTCATGACAGTCACAAAGGTAGTTTGAAATGTCTCTTGAAGGAACCCAAGATTATGGGCTTCCATCCATCCAACCATTGACTCTCCTCCTCTAGGCGAGTCATAGAGTCACTTTGCTTTATTTGACATGATTTGACATGTACCTTCAGACCTTTACGTGGTCTGGTTATCTCCCAACCATTCACAGACTCATGTGTTGTGCTTATAAAACTATGGGCCGGATTCCCGGACACAGATGAGGCCAAGTCGTGGACAAAAATCTATGGAAAATCTCCACTGAAAGTGCTTTTTAGTCCAGGACTAGGCTTCGTCTGTATTAAGGCAACCTGTCCTAAAACCACCAGTTGAGTGAACAAGTATACACTGATAAATACCCACAATGCATTACTACAATACAGATTGAGCCATGAACAAACCACACATCAAAACCCATCTTCTCTCACCTCCCGGCTACTCACATAAGAAAAGGTACGGCAGGAGCGAATGGTGTCGCTGTAGCCCATCCAGCGCTGATATTCTGGGAACTCTCCCCTGGTCAGTACATACTGGTAGCCTGCATAGTTGGGCCTCTCGTACAGCACCCAGCAGCCGCTATCTACCTTGATGGAGTTGCAGCGGCTGAAATGGGGGTGCACATCGGGGCAGTCCGTGTCGCACTCATAGGAGCGACCCTGGAAGTTTTTATCCTCGTAGAAAGTGATCTACACAGCCAGGGTCGAAGGTCGGAGGGAAATGTTAACATCAGGTTTTTTTCTTTCATTTTACTGCATTTCAAATAAAAGTACACTTCCTGATATAAAAACACATTTTCTAAATATACTGCCTTCTCTGAACCAACAATTAGGTACAAGTTTGTCTCCTGTTTATAGGTCTCCTGTTATAGGCTACTACACTGTTGGTATTCTACAACTTGTCTACCAGTAAAACAGAGATCAATGATCATTTTCATTACCAAACACTATAAAACTTACCTCTGGATTATTTTTCATGGCAGCACTATGACATTACTGTGTTGATCAATCAACCAGTTTCTTTCCAAATCAGCTTTAAAGTCCATAAAAACAAGCACAGACCCAGAGAGCTGTATACAGTAGTGCCAACTAGCTAGAGAAAAACTGGTCTGCCTTACCTTACTCATGTCTGGGCTGTTGTTAGAGCACTCTTCCTCAGTGTAATATCCAGGACAGAGGGCCACGAGCCTCTTTTATAAAACTCAATCAAAGGTTGCCGGATCAGAGGTTTTGTTATTTTAATGAGCAGGGATTTGGTGGCATTGAGATGCTGCCAAGGCCTTGATCCTGTCCATACAGATAAAACCCCTGATTCATCAATGCAGATGTCCTAGCCCTGCACATTATTGACCCACGTGCCGTGGACCACGGCCCTTTTGATACTGTACGTCTACCAAAATACATTTTATTATCCAGTAATCCACAATAAAGGGACACGTTTACTGTTTGGAATGCATCATCACAGTGCTACAGTATCTGCAGGCCCTCATTCATTCTCTTAAAGTCATCACAACACTACAGTATAGGACCATCACAACACTACAGTATAGGACCATCACAACACTACAGTATCAGACCATCACAACACTACAGTATAGGACCATCACAACACTACAGTATAGGACCATCACAACACTACAGTATAGGACCATCACAACACTACAGTATAGAACCATCACAACACTACAGTATAGGACCATCACAACACTACAGTATAGGACCATCACAACACTATGGTATAGGACCATCACAACACTATGGTATAGAACAATCTGCAGGTACACACTCATTCTAGAAATAACATGGAGGCCTGTTAGAGAAGCTTCTCTGTATGGAGTAGAATATGGAACATAGGAAGGAGCAGAAACTCTCAGATTCCGTCCAGCCACAACGTTATTGTTTCAGGGTAGAACAGTATTATAACAGAGTATAAACAGCTTGATCATAACATATAATGCATTGTGAGGATAGAATGGACTATAGAACATGGAACATTGTCATTGAGAGTAAGCTAATGGAGAATCAGTGAATATTTACAAACAGGGTATCCTGTGGAAATGCCTGATCCTACAGTGGGCTACTGCAGCCACAAAAAGGCTTATGGGGCTTATGGTATTATTGGGGGAAGAGTGTCTGACAGGGGAACAATATACTATGGAGGATAGGAGTATCTGTTATGGAACAACACATAATGATAATAATATAGCCTCTACTGCATCAGATACTGTCACAGGACTGGTGGTCAGCAGTGTGGCCTGTGAATTTAAAAAGACTCAACAGTATTAATAAATCAAATGAAAGGAGACAATAAACAGAGAAAACCACATTTGTTTTCTTATATATAAATACATTGAAGTCAAAATGACCCCCTCTTTTCCCTCAAAATATTTATGTTGAAAACAATTTAATAGCTTTCCACAACTAAACAAATATTATTCTTATTTTCTATTTTCACTGATCCAAATAATGAATACACCCATTTCTCCCACCCGTGTGGATCTGAGATCTGGAATTAAATCAAGTATACATTGATACATCCTTTCTTACACACACACCATTGCTGGTATATCCCTAGTATGTGTAGAAGAGAGGATTTATGATTTATGAATTAGTCGGATTCGGTTGCAAAACGTTTTACAACGGAAACCGTTCACTCCAAACGGAAAAGGTTTTGCAACGAAAACGAGAGTTTCTATTGGAGAAATTCAAGTAGGTCCCTCCCCGTTTCGTTCCGTTTGGTTCCAAGAGTAAACGATAAACTATACACGCACACACTACATTGACACTCCCACGCACATTCACATACACTACATACGCTAACACACATAGGCTAACACACACACACGCACACAAAGACCGACACAACACAAACACACACTTTTACACTCATAATTTGCTGCTGGTGCTCTGTTCTTTATTTATTATTATTATCGATCCTGATGTCTAGTCACTTTACCCTGCCTTCGTGTACATATCTACCTCAGATACCCCGTACCTCTTCATGTTGATCTGGTACTGGTACTCCCTGTGTATATACTGTGTATATACTGTAGTTCCATCTTGTGTATTTTATTTTATTCCTCTTGTACTACTTTATTTGTAAACTCTGTGTCGTTGGGAAGGCTTCGTAAGCAAGCATTCCATGGTAAAGTCTACACCAGTTGTATTCGGCCCATGTGACAAATACAATTAGATTTTATATTATTTGATTTAAACGGTTTCTTTTTCTAAAACGTTTTTCCAAACAGAATCCGACTAATGAATACACCCCTGAAGTTCAAACAAATCCGCAATTTATTTTTTTACTGTCAGAAGATAGGCTACTTGCACGGCGAGCTGACACTTCCTCCAGCTTTGGCAACATCCGGATTCCAGTCGAGATGGTCATGGCGGAGGGTGCAGCTGTTATGAGGAGGAATCGACCAGGGACTAAAGAAAAGGTACCAGATTTTAGCAACATGGTTTAATTTGAGTGTGTTCAATGCTCATGTCTTGCATTTTTTTACTTGGGCACATTTTGTATCCTTTCCTAGAACGGCCCGTTTGTCAGCTGCTAACGTTAGCTTACTTAACTAGCTAATGTTGCTAGTTAGCGAGGCTACATACAGCCAGCTGGCTAGCCAGTCAAAGTCAGGAGCTATAAGATATGGGTTGGTCACAGCTATCAAACGATGCCTGTTTGTATTGTCAATTGTCTGAAGTTATCTGAAAATATAATCTACAGGTAGCTATCTAGTAGCTAACTACCTCGCCCTTAATCATGACTCTCAGTGCTATTAGATTACACATAAATCACTGAATGAATGTGGGAGTTTTGGTAGGAGCCGCGACACTGAACATTAACACGGATAGTTTGCAGTACGATTTTGGAAACATAACGACCTTTCATATCGGCGAGAAATAATGTAAAAACAACAACAACATGTTAAATTGATACACACCTTTAAAAAGTTAGGGTACCACATGAGCATATTTCAATTTTTACAACGCTTGTTAAGGTACCTGTGCTAATTAGCTATCTCTGCGTCTCAGAACAACTGTGTGCAAACTGAAGACAGGCCACAAACATGTTGTCACTGAAAAACACTGTCCACTGCAACTGTGTTAACAGGTTAAACCAGTGGAGGCTGGTGGGAGGAGCTATATGAGGACCTCATTGGAATGCCATTACAATGAGCCCTTCCTCCTATAGCTCCTCCCAACAGCCTTCACTGGTGTAGTCAGCTGTATTTTGCATTTGTGAAATAATTTGGATGTGACATGAACGTAGAGGCATTTATGGTTCTAGAACTGTACCACAATTGAGAATGGATTTAGATTGAGTATTTGGCTTCCAGAGCCAATTCACCCTTTAAACAGAACATGTAAGGTCCTTGGACTATAAGGAGTAATGTTAGGCTCCTTTAGTCCAATATTGGGCTAGTAGCTACCTATTAATTTACCAGACAGAGATAAGCTAGCTGGCGAGGTCTTTTTGTGCAGTTAGTTTGCCCTGCTGAGTTTCTTGTGTATGCCCACAGGACTTCTACAACTGGCCCGATGAGTCATTCGAGGAGATGGACAGCACACTGGCTGTGCAGCAGGTGGGAGTCAGATGTCTCTACTAGCTACGTAGCTAGTGCTGATCTGTGTGGGCAGTTCTCTGTAACATTCTCCAGTATGGATGAGCAGTTGCATATAGACAAAATATCAGAGAAACTGTAATCTTTCAAATGTAGACAACAATCAGACTGCTACTCTGCCATTTGAGTTGCTGAGGTACAATGGCTTAGTCAGGTGACGTATTTAATACAGTTCTGTTCTGCTTCTAAAGTCTGTTTGTGGTTCTTCTCAGTACATCCAACAGAACATCCGTACAGACTGCTCTAACATGGACAAGATCCTGGAGCCCCCAGAGGGTCAGGATGAGGGGGTCTGGAAGTACGAACACCTCAGGTAGTGGCTGCCGTTTACCACTTAGAAGAAAGTCATGTGGACATCCCAAATGTGTACTGGTGCTGAAAACACATCCTCCTTTTAACATTTGGTCTTGTCTCGTGTCCTCTGTTTTTAGGCAGTTCTGTTTGGAGCTGAACGGACTTGCTGTGAAACTACAGGTATACTCTTACGATGGATCAGCAGGCCTGGGCTCCAGGCCAGGCCTGTCCTCCAGGGCTCCAGTCCTCGGGTCCTGATTGGTGTCACAGTTTTGCCCCAGTCCCAGCTAACACACCTGACTCTAATAATCACCTAAACATGATCTTCAGTTTGAATGACATTTGATTAATCTGCTGTGTTTGCTAGGGAAGGAGAAAAGGGGTGACGCCAATCAGGCCCTGGAGGACTGGAGTTGCCCAGGCCTGTGACATAGCTCTTCAGGAAGATCATGTTGAACATCCATTCTTCTCACACTGTGTTTGTTGGAGTGGTAACGTCCAGTAAGTCTGTTACTAACATGTACTCTGTCTGTTCACAGGGAGAATGCCACCCAGACACATGCACCCAGATGACGGCAACAGAGCAGTGGATCTTCCTCTGTGCTGCACACAAGACTCCCAAAGAGGTATGGTCCTCTCTGCCCACAGCATTTGTAGAGGCGGATCCCTCATCCAGTTCCTACCCTCTTTCCCTGGTATAAGAATAGAATACTAATATAAACCAGTTAGACTTTTATCCAAAGCCACTTAGTCTTAGTGACTTAGTCATGCTTGCATACATTTTCTGTTTTGAAGTAAGCATAACGTTGGACTGTATCCTCTACATACGACTTATAGACAAACTTGTAACTTGGGTGGCCCCAGTGGGAATCAAACCCATGCAAGCACCATGCTCTACCAACTGAGCCACACAAGATAGTTGTCCTCTGGCACCGAACATTCACCATGCCAGAACTAATAACACCATTATAGTCATTATTGTATCATGGCTGGTACTCAAGCCTGTTGTTGTGTTTGCTGTCTCCTGCAGTGTCCAGCCATCGACTACACCAGACACACTCTGGACGGAGCCGCCTGCCTCCTCAACAGTAACAAGTACTTCCCTAGCAGGTAACAACTGTTTACCGTGTTCCTATGTCTCCTGTGACTTTAACTTTCTCATTAACCCCCAGCACCCTTCACACAGAAATTAATTGTTTTTTTATTGAACACCCTTTTATCCAAATGATCATTCGGATTGTACTGATATATGCAGCTACCTACATTTGCTGTAAGCGTTGTAATAAAGTTGCTGTCTATAGATTGTGACCTGATTTGGTCTCTGTTCTATGGTAGAGTGAGCATTAAAGAGTCCTCAGTAGGGAAACTGGGTTCAGTTTGCCGGCGGATCTACAGGATATTCTCCCACGCTTACTTCCACCATCGTCAGATCTTTGACAAGTATGAGGTAAGCATTTTCTATGACTGTCTTTATTCCTGTGAATAGTGAATTGTAATTACACATGTACAGCCTTAGGGCTAGGTTTTGGGTTAGTGCTTTAAGTACAGTGGGGCAAAAAAGTATTTAGTCAGCCACCAATTGTGCAAGTTCTCCCACTTAAAAAGATGAGAGGCCTGTAATTTTCATCATAGGTACACTTCAACTATGACAGACAAAATGAGAAAAAAATCCAGAAAATCACATTGTAGGATTTTTAATGAATTTATTTGCAAATTATCTCATCTTTTTAAGTGGGAGAACTTGCACAATTGGTAGCTGACTAAATACTTTTTTGCCCCACTGTACATACTGTACTTAAAGCACTAACCCAAAACCCTGAAGCTGGGATCCAATCTGAACCCACATTGTTGAACGTTCCAGTGGCTGCGATGGTCACATTCACGGTGAACACTGAATATGTCGGCACAATGGGGAAATGACCTTTACATGTTAAGCGTGCTACAATGCCTGATCAGATTGAGTCCCGTCCTAACTCTTACCCCAACAGGTTTCACATAGATTCAGCTGTGATTGTGATGATACTTGTTACATTGTACTTAATATAATTTGACTCTGGTGTATTGGTTACCAGTGATTACAGCTTTCAACTAGCATTGGGTTTAGAAACGTTGTGATTTTATATAGGAAAACTCAAGCGAATGCTCTTGCCCTCTCCAGAACGAGACGTTCCTGTGCCATCGGTTCACGCGCTTCGTGATGAAGTACAACCTGATGTCCAAGGACAACCTGATCGTACCCATCATGGAGGATGAGACTAACCCTAACGAAGCAGAGGGCGAGAGCGACGCCTGAGGACTGGGATCTGAAGAGGATCTGCTACACCCTGCCAAACTATTTCAAACACATGGCTGTCTCACACACCCACCCACACAATACACTAAAGTACACTAAAATCACCAGTTTTTAAGTAGAATATTTTCAATATTGTATGAACATCCTAATTTAGCTTGTATCTTTCAGAGAACAAGACAATGTTGTAGTTAAATGACTAACCAATATACACTGTGGCCAGTTAATTAGGTACACCCATCTAGTACCGGGTCAAACCCCGCTTTGCCACCATAACAGCCTGTCGGAAAAGTTCCACATGGATGTCGGTCGATGCAGACGGGATGGCATCATGCCGTAGCTACAGATTGGACGGCGGGAACATTGATGCTGCAAACAGCCCGATCTACCTCATCCCAAAGATGCTCTCTCTATTGGGTTTGGTCAGCAACAATGTTCAGATACGCTGTGACGTTCGATCGTTGCTAAATTGGTATCAAGGGACCTAACGTGTGCCAGGAAAACGTTCCCCACACCAGTACACCACCGCCACCAGCCTGTACCGTTGACACCAGGTAGGATGGGTAAACGCACTCATGCTGCTTACGCCAAAACCTGACTCTGTCATCAGCATGAACCGGGAAACGGGATTCATCAGACCAGGCAAGGTTTTTCCACTCAATTGTCCAGTGTTGGTAATTGCGTTCCCACTAGTGCTTCTTCTTGGTTTTAGCTGATAGGAGTGGAACCCCGTGTGGTAGTCTGCTACAATAGCCCATCCGTGACAAGGATCGACGAGTTGTGCGTTCCGAAATGCCGTTCTGCACACCACTGTTGTACTGTGCCGTTAGTGGCCAGCCTGTTAGCTTGCACGATTCTTGCCATTCTCCTTGGACCTCTCATCAATGAGCTGTTTTCACCCACAGAACTGCCGCTGGCTGGATGTTTTTTGTTTGTCGCACCATTCACAGTAAACTCTAGACATTCGTGCGTGAAAATCCCAGGAGGCCGACTCTTTCAGAGATATTGGATCCGGTGCGTCTAGCAGACGATCACCACGCTCAGTCACTTCGGCCGCTAGTTTTACACATTCTAGCATTCAATCAAACAGTTACTGAATGGCTCGATGCCTGTCTGCCTGCTTTATAGAGCAAGCCACAGCCACGTGACTCACTGTAGGAGCAAATCATTTTGGTGAACAGGGTGGTGTACCTGATAAACTGTGACACCCTTTGCTAGTTACTTTATCATGTGCTTTCTGTTTGGTCCTTAGGCAGCGGTTACACAGGCAACCAAATTCTTATGGGCAAAATAATTGCTCTGGTTGGTTAAAAGACCAATTGGTGGCAAAAGATCATAATTGGGCTGTCTGTGTAAATGCAGCCTTTGTTGTGTTCTAGGTGTCAGGAACTCTGGTCTAATGTAGAGCTACAAGTTGATATAACAGGTATTTAATAAACAGGCTACATTATACAGGTTGATATAACAGGTATTTAATAGTCCTGATATTTCTGACTATACTGTATATAGAACCACGTCAGTCTTCCATCCTAGATTTAAGGAAGTGGAAGGACATGATTAATTGCAGACTATAACAAAAATGGTTTTTAGGGTTTTATTCCACTAATGGCTGAGTTTAGGATTAGGGGAGGGGAAGCTGATCCTAGATCAGCTGAGGTTAGGATTAGGGGAGGGGAAGCCGATCCTAGATCGGCTGAGGTTAGGATTAGGGGAGGGGAAGCCGATCTTAGATCGGCTGAGGTTAGGATTAGGGGAGGGCAGGCTGATCCTAGATCGGCTGAGGTTAAGATTAGGGGAGGGCAGGCTGATCCTAGATCGGCTGAGGTTAGGATTAGGGGAGGGCAAGCTGATCTGCACCTAGGGGAAGCTTCAACCCAGAGCCAAAAAAAGGCAACATTGCCGCAGGATAGCCTGTTTACTGGGCCAGAGTTCCTACATCTTTGACATGGCACAAGGACTGCTTTCCTAATAACTGGTTTCTATAGAAGGGGATGGGGGGTGTTTTACGTTCATGTCATTTAGGGCAACAATCTCTCACTGTATTTATTTAAAATAAAGGAATTTGATGTTTTCATTATTGGTTAAAATTAATGACAGCTATTCAGAAATGCCTTAGGTTTTCAAAGCACAAGTATGTCTCATTCACTTTCTATATTCTTGTCAAATGATGAACTATTACTCAGGCAACACAACGATGTGTTTGACTGTTGCCATTTTGTCCCTGGTGGATATCCATTCACTGTTTCTTATTAAAATATCATATATTTACAATCAAGTGCCATGTGTTCGTATTGTACATGTGTGACCTTCACATTTTCACAGCAGTGCAACGTTTTCAAACGGGCTTCCATTTAATCAGTAAGAGTTTCTCAATGAAGGGTTGTTTCCCTTGGCTCAATGACACACGGACGTATCCATCCTTCTCAAGGGTTCAAACTTTATTCTTACCAACAAGACGACCCACTTCTGAACACAACAAGTCTTAAACATTTCCCCCCCAATATTTGGAAAGAACAAGGCACAATGTAATGTGCAGAAGAACATCAACATAAACATCCAAATGTTAGCTAGTGTTCAGAACTATATACAAAACATACATGCACTGATGTTAAAACAAAATCTTAACTGTCAGGTCAAGACAACTTAGCCTCATTTATAAAAAGGGTAGATGAATGGAGCATATCTTAACTCCAAAACAATATTTGACATTTTTTTTAAAGGCTGTACTTTGGAGCAAAGCATAGTTGATCTGCTCCTCAGACTGAGTAATGGGATTACAGGAGGTAGAGGTGGAATATCCCCAAACTGAACTTCAAACGTGTAACATTGTAATAAATAGTTCAACATTTATGTATGTTTTAAAAAGCAAGACACATTGACTTGACAATGTGGTGCTATGACAATATGTAAAGAGTAAAACCTGTTTATTCAAATGGAACATTGAGGAATTACAGGCATGCTTGGAATACAACAAAATACTCTTCCTAAAATTATGTCATTTCAAATCAAACTTTAATTCTGTTTTATTAGTAACAGACCAAATCAAATTGACCTAAAAGGTTATTTTAATGATAAATTAACAGAACATGGGAGCACCTATTTAAGAAATTATTCTGTCATTTCTTTTCTTCTGGCATTGACTTTCACTATGATCAATTCTCAACAAGAAAACAAGTATGTTTCAGAGCAAAACGGCATAACTTTTCAATTATGAACCGTTGTGAAAAATTCGAGATGTTTCTACCCTGATTATGTATATATATTTACAGGGAAGATCATGAAATGAAAGTGAATCGCAGTTCACACAAAACAAAAACAGACACCTCATAGTACATGCAATCCAGCTACTCAAATAATTATTCAAAAAAAATAGGCCAATGAAATATGTGATGTCATAAATTCTTTAGTTAAATCTCAACTCTGACACCCATAGTTTATCAGTTCTAGAATACAATTTGAAAAACTTTTTTTTTTAAACAGAATACATGCATAACCAATGAGGGAGCAGACCAAGACAGGATGCAGGAGAAAAAGTAACCAAACCGTGTAGACCTGAGTGAACCATGGGTGACTCATGACTGAACCCAGGGTGATTAGAGTTGATGAAGATGAGGCGAATAATTTACAGGCAGGAAAGAGCGGCAAAAAAAAGAGCTTGCCTTGTTGACCTTCCAATCTTGAAATGTCCCAGCCGTCACAAAGCCGACGAAAGACCATGTGAATCTGTTTGACTGATGTTCATTGTACTTTATTTGTGGTCCCAGTCCAGTGGACAGAGTTATTTTGATGTTACCCCTCATCTGGAGGGCACATTGTTTTTAGAGACTCACAATCACAGCAAAATCTATATGAAACAGCTCTTGAAAACATGAGATACATAAAAATGCTAAATGTATAAAATAATCTCCTGGTTATGTATTTTTTCATCCAGTTGGAGAATTATGTAACGATTAACTCTCTAGGGATCTATTTGCACTCCTCTGTGACAGCAGCCTAATTATTTAAAAATACATTTTCCAACATGTATTGCAGTCACATTATAAAGACAGTAATCTTGACTATTCTAATACCAATGAGATAAAACATGCCCAATGGCAGATAGAGAGCTTTTATTTAGAACTAATATTGGCAGTAATCTTCGTTAAGACTTTTTTTTGCTTTGCGTTAAGAGCTCATTTGAAAAAGAAAACGTGTGATTGGCCAATATAAAGCAGCATCAGGAAATAGCTCCCTTTTGCTTCTATACTCTGAACGATTACATGGCAAAAGTTTGACACAAATGCCAAAGGAGGAACATTCTTGTTACAAAAGATCGTTTAGCTTAACTTTAAGCTCAATCGTGCATTAGGTTAGTTATGAAACAGTTCAACAGTACAATGCAGTACCAGGAGCTAGTTATCCCTCCCTGAGTTGTGGAAAAAACACCAGAGGAAACGATGCACCTTTTCACAGTCCGGAAGTGATAGAACGAGAACTTACATCATAGTGCTTACAGTACTTTTTAGTAGCTAAAATGATTCATATTCTCAATATTCTATTAAATTATACTAAACAGATGAACATTCAGCGAGCACATAGTTGTCTGGACTGAATAATATAATGCTTGTGAAGGGTTGGAGGAGACAGGGTCATGGAGAGATTGAGAAGCGGGTGGAGACAGAGAAGTGGGTCTTTCTGCCTGAGGAAATGGGCGTTTCATTGGCTGAAAGGAAACGTGGATATACTCTACTTGAGTGGTTCGGTGGCAGGCGGAGGGGAGGGGTCAGTGGTGATTTCTGGGCGGTACTCCTTGCGCAGGTGGGCGTAGTGCGGGTTGCGGCCGTACCTGGGCTTCAGGCTGGCCGGCGAGGAGGGGTAACCTCGCCTCGTGGCGTGGAACTTCTGTTCCTAGATGGGGAACGTAACAGACACAACACATGACAATCCTTCATCACAACAGACCAATAAAGATGATTCTCTAGCATGCATTATCATATGTCATAATAAGTTTATACTGGTATTATAACTGGTACCTTTCCTGGTTCTTGCTGTATCATCACAGGTGTCATCCCCCCTGGACTTTGTGGGTAGTATGATAACGTGTGATTGTAGGCTGGTTGCACCATGTGGTCGATGAACTGCTGCTATGGTAGAACAAGTAAGCACTGAGTACGGTTTTATACATCAACTGTCACCTAATGCTAACGCTATGAAGTAGCATATGGGAAATAGTACACTGACCGAGGTAAGTACAAAATGGTTGTGTTCAGTAGGTCGTACTGTGGCAAAACATTTTGAAACAGTCAATACAAATGTGCCTTTCTTATTGGACCACGGTAGTTTTTTTTTCTCGGTTTTGAGCGTAATGAACAGGACCCAGGTCAGGATGTTATCAACCTCTGGGATGGGGGCCTCTATGAGGGGCATGGCAGGCTGGACACAGCCCCCGTCACTGGGCTGCTCCATGGGCTGGTACAGGAGCTCAGAGGGCTGCATGTACAACACTGGGCTGGAGGGCACTGGAGACTGACACACACACACACAATTAGTTGACATTTAGGATCCACCTTGCTTCTGATAAAAACCCACTCACAAACATAGAGATGAAGAGCACAGAAGCCCATCTCCTTCCCTTACCTGAGGAACGTTCCATTGCAGGTGACTAGGGTGACACTGTGTAGGGGCCTGAAGGACACAGAGTATAGGAAACAGATCAGTACCCAGGAGTACACCAGGTTTCTCCTGGGATAACACCTCAATACCATTACATCTGAACAGCTGACTTGGCTGTCATTGGCTGAGGTACCAGTATTTACAATGGATGTCTTATGATGCTGTACTGGTGACTACGGTTAGCCTGGTCCCAGATCTGTTTGTGCTGTCTTGCCAACTCCTATGGTCATGGACAACATTGCCTATAGAACACAAACAGATCTGGGATCAGGCTGGTCAGCTGAGCTGTAATGGTGTTGGTGAGACGATCCAGGACAGTCTGCTCTGACCTGGTAGTGATGGTAGGCTGGCTGCTGGTAGATGGGTGGAGGCTGGTGGGTCAGCATGACTGGAGAGCCAGGCACTGAGCGGGACTACAAGGACACAGACGCACATGTAACATGCGGGACACCAGCCATGTACGAAAGAACATTTATCTTTACGCCAAAAAAAGCAAATGTACAATAACTTAAGATTTTATCAAATGCAATGAATTGTATAAAATGACTAAAACACTGTAGGATGTCGTGTCTGTTTCCTGGATGAAACATGATCAGTAGTCTCTCTATGATTCTCACATGTTGCTGTGTGTTAAAATCAAATCTTCATGTAGAATACACATTTCATTCACCACCAGGGAAGATGTGGCATGAGCACATGGCTGAGTGAAGGATAGGACTCACGGGCCAGTGGTAGGGGGTGGAGGGGCTCATCTCTGGGGTGTGGAAGTAAGCCACTCCGTTGTGGTAGGTGTAGGGGTACCCCGTAGGGGTGGTGAGGTACATGGTTCCACAGGGGGTGGGTATCATGGCAGGAGTATGGCTGGACACAGAGAAGCTGTTTGCTGAGTGGAGGAGGAAGGAGGCACAAGTCAACCACCAGGTTATGTACAAAGGCAAACGTTATCGACACTCAATCCCAGGTGATGATTCAGATTTTTAAAGCCAACAAGTGCAAGAGCACATGAGTCCCCACCCACCACGATCAAGATAAGACAATATATGTATGATAGTTCAAATGGTCAATGATGCATTACAAACCTGTTGAAAAAGTAATTTCCACCACTATGTAATGCTACTGCTTCAGCTGTCACTCATCTACAGCATGGGAAGACAACCCTGTTCCTGAGGTGCTGCAGGATTCTGTTCAATCTAGGCACCACACCTGACCAAATTAGCTAATTGATCAGTTCAGTGACTGCCTTAATTCAACACACCTGGTCTTCCAGGTCGGTTAAAGCACTTCGGGACCAGGGTGGCCTACCCCGGCCTACCCCTGCTCTACGGTGCTCTGTTACTTACGGTGACCTCCTACTTGCTGCTTGCGGACGGCCTGGCCAATGTTGAGCCTCTTGTCCCGGAAGCACAGTCTGTCAGCCTGGGGATGTGGTGGTGGCAGAGGGACAGGGGGTATCCAGTACAGATTGAGACAGATCACTTTACACTGAACATTTACTACCTATGACCATGTCTTTACTGGTGATGGACTGAGCTAAACCTAATGTGAATTTGAGCTGCTGTCCTCCAGAAGGAGATATAAGGTTTGTATCGTTTCAATCCCATATCTGTACTAGAGGTCGACCGATTAATCGGAATGGCCGATTAATTAGGGCCGATTTCAAGTTTTCATAACAACCGTAAATCAGTATTTTTGGCCGCCGATTTTGCTGATTAAAAATAAAATGTATACCTTTATTTAACTAGGCAAGTCAGTTAAGAACACATTCTTATTTTCAATAACGGCCTAGGAACGGTGGGTTAACTGCCTTGTTCAGGGGCAGAACAACAGATTTTCACCTTGTCAGTTCGGGGGATCCAATCTTGCAACCATACAGTTAACTAGTCCAACGCTCTAACCACCTGCCTCTCGTTGCACTCCACAAGGAGACTGACTGCCTGTTACGTGAATGCAGTAGAAGCCAAGGTAAGTTGCTAGCTAGCATTAAACTTATCTTATAAAAAACAATCAATCATAATCACTAGTTATAACTACACATGGTTGATGATATTAGTTTATTTAGCGTGTCCTGCGTTGTATATAATCGATGCGGTGCGTATCGTTGCTCCAATGTGAACCTAACCATAAACATAAATGCTTTTCTTAAAATCAATACACAGAAGTATATATTTTTAAACCTGCATATTTAGCTAAAAGAAATCCAGGTTAGCAGGCAATATTAACCAGGTGAAATTGTGTCACTTGTCTTGCGTTCATTGCACACAGAATCAGGGTATATGCAACAGTTTGGGCAGCCTGGCTCATTACGAACTAATTTGCCAGAATTTTACTATGACATAACATTGAAGGTTGTGCAATGTAACAAGAATATTTAGACTTAGGGAAGCCACCCGTTAGATAAAATACCAAACGGTTCTGTATTAATAAACGTTTTGTTTTCGAAATGATAGTTTACGGATTCGACCATATTAATGACCAAAGGCTCGTATTTCTGTGTGTTATGTTATAATTAAGTCTATGATTTGATAGAGCAGTCTGACTGAGCGATGGTAGGCAGCAGCAGGCTTGTAAGCATTCATTCAAACAGCACTTTCGTGCGTTTTGCCAGCAGCTCTTCGCAAGCACAGCACTGTTTATGACTTCAAGACTATCATCCTAATGGCTGGAGTAACCGATGTGAAATGGCTAGCTAGTTACCGGGGTGCGCGCTAATAGCGTTTCAAACGTCACTCGCTCTGAAACTTGGAGTAGTTATTCCCCGCGGCTTTTGTGGAGCGAAGGGTAACGCTGCTTCGAGTGTAGCTGTTGTCGATGTGTTCCTGGTTCGAGCCCAGGTAGGGGCGAGGAGAGGGACGGAAGCTATACTGTTACACTGGCAATACTATAGTGCCTATAAGAACATCCAATAGTCAAAGGTATATGAAATACAAATGGTATAGAGAGAAATAGTCCTATAAATACTATATTAACTACAACCTAAAACCTCTTACCTTGGAATATTGAAGTCTCATGTTAAAAGGAACCACCAACTTTCATATGTTCTCATGTTCTGAGCAAGGAACTCAAACATTAGCTTTCTTACATGGCACATGTTGCACTTTTACTTCTCCAACACTTTGGTTTTGCATTATTTAAACCAAATTGAACATGTTTCATTATTTATTTGAGAATATTGATTGATTTTATTGATGTATTATATTAAGTTAAAATAAGTGTTCATTCAGTATTGTTGTAACTTTCATTATTACAAATACACTTTTAAAAATTGGCTGATTAATCGCTATTGGCTTTTTGGGGCCTCCAATAATCGGTATCGGCGTTGAAAAATCATAATTGGTCGACCTCTAATCTGTACAGTATGTATATTGGCTCTACACTCTTAGAAAAAAAGGTGCCCTCTAGCACCTAAAAGGGTTCCCTTTCCACAGAGGGTTCTACATGTAACCAAAAATAATTATACCTGGAACCAAAAAGGGTTCTCCTATGGGGACTGCCGAAGAACCCATTTGGAACCCTTTTTGTCAAAGAATGTACTTTAAGTTACTCACATCATGAAGGATTCTCTCTGTATCCTCCTGGGTCTCAAAGGTAACAAAGCCATATCTGTGGGATGGACACAAACACAAGGCAATGATACAGTGTCCCTGGATTACATTTCCATTGTCATACTTTAGTTAATAAACATCATTGCAGGTGTCATCCAGTCTGCGGGGCAGAACATCTACAGTTTAACTGAACTCACCCTTTTGACACCCCAGCACGGTCAATCACTATCTTCACCTCCTTCACTGCTCCATGCTGGGAGAAGAAGCGTCTCAGGTCGCTCTCATTGGTCTACACACAAAAAGAACACACCCTTTTCATGGTCCAGTAACATGCAGCAGCAGCGGCAGCAAAAAGGTCAAGTTAGGTCGCAAACACAAAACCAGGAGGCCCTATGAAAGTAAAGAAAGAGACAAAAGTCACCTTGAAATCAATGCCTCCCACAAAGATGCGGTTAGGGATGATGGTGCCAAAGCGGGGGGCATGGTGAGAGGGAGAGGTGTCGTTGCTGGGGTCTTGAGACACTGGAGCAGGAGGAGGAGAGGGAGTGCTGGTCTGCGTGCAGATTGAGATTAGCTTGAAACAGAACAAGAGCATCACTGGATTGGCCATCCTCACCAATGCTGAGAAATTCTGATAATGTAGCAAAAATGATCTATTTTACAAAGCAATATTGTTTGATATCTTTAAGACAAAAGGTATGTTGTAAGCCTTTGATCTTTCAAAACAAACTGTCTCTACAACTGTATTCTTGGGGACAACTGCGGCTTGAAAAGAGGTTGTCTTTGTAGATGCACTTTTGTTTTGTCTAGAGCTGGGAATAACTAGCCAACCCTGAGTGACCTTTTGCTTTTTAAAGCCTATAATATGGCTCACTGAAATGCATGAGAAACTGCACAATGCTAGGCTAAGGTTTAGGAGAGAGAATTTAGCTAGTTAGCTAGCTAAAAGCTAACAAGAGTCAGCCAACACATTTTCGATCAGGAGAAACATGCAAGATCAATCACCATTTACCAATAAACGAGTTACAACATAACTTACTCTGGTTTGGAATACATTATCTATATCAAGCGACATATAACTGAACATAAATAACGCTAGTTAACATAACTTATCTAGCTAGCTATCTAAACTAAAGACCTTGCTAACTTTATGCACTGGAAGCTAACATTAGTGATAGCTAGACAATATCGTTAGCATTCAAGAGTGACATTTTAACTTGCTGGTTATATGACATTCATTTATATAATTGTAGTATTGGCAACCCATTGTTACATGAATCACAATTAAATATACCGACACACAAACGCAACACTTATCTGTTTAGCTACTTCGCTAAACATATATATATATATATATATATACATATATATATATATATATATATATATATATAAAAGCTAGCTAGCTAAGATTAATATGTTGTAAAAATTATATATTTACAACATATTCATCTTAGCTAGCTAGCAAGATGGCAAGTAAAGTTAGTACGCTGGTGAAAGGTAACTTACGGTTATTTCGTTCTCCATCGTAGACACCGCGCTTAACTAGATGTCGTGAACAAGTAAAGTGGAAACAAATAATTCAGCAAGACAATGGCAGCTCCAGTTAAAGCACCTTGCGAGGGAGGTGCACACAGCCAGGGACAGCAGAGCCTGTATCAGTCATCAACACCAGTCTATCTGCAGTATGAACGAAGGGAAAATATCTGGCGCTTACCAGATTGAGCTCGTCCTAAACCACTCATATTCATAGGTGGGCTACATGGGTTACATTTCTATTGTTATAGTTGTATTTAACCAGAGAAACATGTATCTATAGATTATTGTTAGTTTGTCTCCATGTGTCCAAAGGTAGGAAACTTTAGAGCAGTCGCAGGTTAGCTAGCTAGTTTAATTGGGTTTTATTTCCCGCTCTTCCAGGCTCTGCCGCCCTCAACTTGTCCAGATGGCACTTTCCCAGTCCCGGATGACCACGTTGATGGCGGGAGAAAAGCCCTTTTTATGAAAACCGTTTTTATTGAACAATTTCAGTTCATTCCTACATTCATTTACAATAAGTGTGCATGAATGAACATGGTAATTATCGTATTATTAACATTTTGGCACAAATATTCTACAAAGAAAACTATGGCCCGAGTCTGTATGGTTGGTACCGGGTTCTGTACCAACCGGGTTCTGTCTTGCCTGGTTGCCATTTTTTTTATTTTTAAAAGCTCATGTTCAACTCGTTACATTACATTGGCCTATTGAAAGCATTGAATTGATTTTGTGTGCAAGCATCCAATATTGCTATTAGTGCCTAATATGTTGCAGGTGTTGTGCAGTAAGGTACAAGCGTACAGGTGCTATTATTGGTTGCTTTCCTCTGCTCAAACGCTGCATGCATAAACCAATGGTTGCCTTCCCTGTCATCAACTGTGCAGTTTTGCACCAAAATGCTAAAACATAAGATGTGGTTAGTTGATACATAAAATACCTATCCGGGCATTATAAAATCTGGCATGTGTCAGCTACGTCAGAGCAGAGGAACACGACCATTGCCATACCTTGTTTTGTCGTGTTCCCTGGCCTATCAGAATGTCACACCTGTTCACGTTGCTGGTGCTCGGCTTACCTACCTGGGAGCATTGAGGTCCAGGGAGGCTGGAGGGTGAACCGTGCATTTCTCCACGGTCCTGGGAGAGACAGGGTTTAGTGCCATGAAAGAAAGAGACACTGTGAGAACTCTGTCGCCAGGCTTGCAATGTCTGTGCTGCACTTACCAGGTCGGTATCGTTTAACCGCCAACTGTGAGCCATGAGCACCACCATCCACCCTCTCCTGCCCCATATCTCTAATTCGGGGTTGCTTTGCTTATTGCAGTCCCTCCTTTTACTTTATCCTTCTCTAGCCCAGACCAATGAAAGAGTTATAGTATATACACTCTGTCTTGTCTAGACACGGAGTATACAAAACATTAGGAACACCTGCTGTTTCCATGACACATGCTGACCAGGTGAATCCTGGTGAAAGCTATGATCCCTTATTGATGTCACTTGTTTAATCCACTTCAATCAGTTTAGATGAAGGGGATGAGACAGGTTAAAGAAAGATTTTTAAGCCTTGAGACAATTAAGACATGGATTGTGTATGTGTGCCATTCAGAGGTTGAATGGGCAAGACATAATATTTAAGTGCCCTTGAACAGACTATAGTAGTAGGTGCCAGGCGCACCGGTTTGTGTCAAGAACTGCAACGCTGCTGGGTTTTTCACGCTCAACAGTTTCCTGTCTGTATCAAGAATGGTCCACCAGCCTATGTGACACAACTGTGGGAAGCATTGGAGTCAACATGGGCCAGCATCCCTGGGGAATGCTTTTGACACCTTGCCCTGACACCTTGTCCATGCCCTGACAAATTGTGGCTGTTCTGAGTGCAAACTAAATTTTAGGAAGGTGTTCGTAATGTTTGGTAATACTCAGTGTATATCCTTCCTGGTTTGGTCAGTCTTATGGCCAGTATGCAATATACTGGCTATATGTCTCCAGAATAATATAGGCCTGAATAAATATTTATGCAATATTCAAGTCACAAGAGGGCAATGTTTCCCTCTGAATTTGTGCTGGTTAGGCCAAAACATAGCCTGCCTGTCTACTACAACATGACATGAACTGGGTTTGCTGGACATTTCTAATCCAGAGAATGGTAAAGCATGTTGTAGGTCTAGTATGTAATGAGATGTCTAGAGAACTTTTCATTTGATAACTGTGTTCTATCAGGCAAAATGACTCATAACAGCTTCATCCACCACCAGGTTCAGGCCTATCAATGGGAGGGTTAGGCCTATAGGATGTGTCTGTCTGACTCCTAGGCAGGGGGACAAAGTACCTGACAGACTCAGCTTCTAATGCAGATGTACATCTGGGGCAGTATTTCCCGAGCCTTACACACTTGATTTAAAGGTGTGATGATGAGTTGATTAGTGGAATCAGGCTTGTAGTACTGGGGCAAAAACATGGCCTCCTCAGCCTGACAGGGTTGCATGCGGAAAGGAGTCTCCATCAAATACAGTTGTATTTGTCACATGCTTTGTAAACAACAGGTGTAGACTAATAATACAATATTTAACTTACGGGCATTTCCGAACAATGCATAGAGAAAAATAATAGAAAAAGAATAACGCAAGGAATGAATACACTATGAGTACCAATAACTTGGCTATATACACGGGGTACCAGTACTGGGTCGATGTGCAGGGGTACAGTCAGGTTACAGTCAGCCATGTAGACCTCTTTTAACTCTGTCAGGGTTGACATGTAGCCATGTAGCCTCTTTAAACTCAGTCAGGGTTGACATGTAGCCTCTTTTAACTCAGTCAGGGTTGACATGTAGCCTCTTTTAACTCAGTCAGGGTTGACATGTAGCCTCTTTTAACTCAGTCAGGGTTGACATGTAGCCTCTTTTAACTCAGTCAGGGTTGACATGTAGCCTCTTTTAACTCAGTCAGGATTGACATGTAGCCTCTTTTAACTCAGTCAAGATTGACATGTAGCCATGTAGCCTCTTTTAACTCAGTCAGGTTTGACATGTAGCCATGTAGCCTCTGTTTAACTCAGTCAGGTTTGACATGTAGCCTCTTTTAACTCAGGTGTGTGCTTTAGAGTGAGAAAAAGGTTCCACTCTTCAAGTTCCCCTGCACCTTCTTCAGTATTTTAGACTATTAACAAGCTGTGACAACAACAGAACACCGACCTGCTGAACTTATAACAGCAAGTCACCACCCTAGACGTTGTAGTGCCTCTCCCTAAGTCCCATTGAGCTATGTTTGATTTACAGGAGTATTTCTGGTTCTGAGCCCAGATATCTAACTGATTACTTTCCTCGTGTTAGGGGTGCACATAATCACAGCACCAGATCAGGTGCTGTTAATGTGTGCTTATACAGGTTCAGGAGTAATGCTGACGATTTTCTAGTTATATGTGTATTTTCAAGTTATATGTGTGCTTGTTTTTTTTAAATGGTTGAATCAACAAACTAAACTAAAAGTTTCTCTTCTTAAGTCAAACTGGGCCAGGTAGTGTTAGCCGGAGAGAGACAGTGGAGGGGAGAATGGGTGGGCGGCCAATTAGCGGCGCAGGTAGCAAGAGCCTCGTTAAAGACAGGGCTGATTCAGGTGGTGCAGTCGGAGCACTTTGTTAATAAAGCTAGTACATGTAATTTGGACGCTCTGCCCCACACTACGCCACTCGACGCTGTGCTGATCCTCAAAGAGCCACTTTGTCTCTGATTATAGGCCTCGTGCAGCTATAATTTCTCTCAGATTGAAGTCAGATCACTCTAGTCTTGACAGTCTGTAAATGGCATTTTATTTTTCCCCAACCTCTCTTACCACAACAAAGGGATTCAGCATCAGTTGTACCAAGAGAGCACAAGGCAGCAAATCGCCTGCTCCATTACCTGTAATGCATCGACCACTCAGAGGGGGGCGCCATACTGAAAAGTGTTCACATCCAAACCTTCCCCTCCTGTGTGGGCTTTTATTGTTACGCTTTTTATGTCTCTGCTTTTTTCCTGAATGAATTGTCTGTCACTTATGCCTTGTCAGTACTTTACAGTGACCTTAAACTGGCAAATGAGTGTTTTATACTGAACTAGGCCTATGCGCTAGAGCTGAGGACAAAGAAGACATTGCCTAAGGATGAGCTGGTTGGGTTCAAACGTCATTCCATTTACTCTCTCTCTCTCTCTCTCTCTCTCTCTCTCTCTCTCTCTCTGTCTCTGTCTCTCTCACTCTCTCTCTCTCTCTCTCTCTCTCTCTCTCTCTCTCTCTCCACACAGACTTGTCTTGTCCCTCCATACATCAACACTCTTGGTCATACAGCACTTACCAGCTCCCCACTGTTCACTGAAAGCCTCATAAAATTAGCCCCATGATGAATCCCCTTCTTCCTTGTTCCTTCTTCATTATTTCAACCCCCCATCCCCCCATTGTCTGCCCTCCCCACTCTGCAATATGGACCTCTCAACTGGGGCTGAAGTCACTTGTTGTCCACAGCCACTGGAAGTTAATTGGCGCTTTAAATTTGCCAACGAAGTCTTACTGTGCTAAATGAACATGGCTTTGCTTGATAATTACAGCAATCTAGCACCCCTCCCATTTACATCCCACAAAGACGGTTTTAGACAGAAGGCTTCTCTGAGAACATCTCTTGCTTTAAACAGAAACGGAATATAAAGGGGCCCATTCTTTTGATCTACTGTGGAAAACTACCTGTATCCATACATGCATGGCTGAGCGTATGTTTTTACACAGTATTCAGTTATATGGGGAACTTTAGCTTCTACAGTAGAACTCCCAGTATTTTGGCTTGTTTGTTATTCTCTGGTTTAAACCTATGTCTGTATCCTATATATCTGCCTATCCCCTCACTCTGGCAGGCTGTCTCTACCCCAAAGCAATGTCTGCCTGCTGCCTGAAATCTGATTTGATGCAACATGACATGACAACCCTCCTGCCAACTGTCCTGCCACTGTTACTGTATAACCTACAGTACTAGGTATATCAGGGTATATCCTACAGTACTAGGTAGTTCAGGGTATATCCTACAGTACTAGGTATATCAGGGTATATCCTACAGTACTAGGTAGATCAGGGTATAACCTACAGTACTAGGTATATCAGGGTATATCCTACAGTACTAGGTAGATCAGGGTATAACCTACAGTACTAGGTAGTTCAGGGTATATCATACAGTACTAGGTAGTTCAGGGTATATCCTACAGTACTAGGTAGTTCAGGGTATATCCTACAGTACTAGGTAGATCAGGGTATAACCTACAGTACTAGGTAGATCAGGGTATATCCTACAGTACTAGGTATATCAGGGTATATCCTACAGTACTAGGTAGATCAGGGTATATCCTACAGTACTAGGTAGATCAGGGTATATCCTAAAGTACTAGGTAGATCAGGGTATATCCTAAAGTACTAGGTAGATCAGGGTATATCCTACAGTACTAGGTAGATCAGGGTATATCCTACAGTACTAGGTAGATCAGGGTATATCCTACAGTACTAGGTAGATCAGGGTATATCCTACATATATCCTACAGTACTAGATCAGCTGGTTGTTAACAGAGTCCAGTGTTCTGTAAGTGTAGCTTACTCATTCAGCTGGTTGTTAACAGAGTGAGTGTAGCTTACTCATTCAGCTGGTTGTTTACAGAGTCCAGTGTTCTGTAAGTGTAGCTTACTCATTCAGCTGGTTGTTTACAGAGTCCAGTGTTCTGTAAGTGTAGCTTACTCATTCAGCTGGTTGTTTACAGAGTCCAGTGTTCTGTAAGTGTAGCTTACTCATTCAGCTGGTTGTTTACAGAGTCCAGTGTTCTGTAAGTGTAGCTTACTCATTCAGCTGGTTGTTTACAGAGTCCAGTGTTCTGTAAGTGTAGCTTACTCATTCAGCTGGTTGTTTACAGAGTCCAGTGTTCTGTAAGTGTAGCTTACTCATTCAGCTGGTTGTTTACAACAAAGACCAGGTCTTGACTAATGCTCCTGTAAGTAAGAGGGGGCCAAGCAAGGAGAATGGACCATGCTCCCAAAGACAAGACCAGGCGCCCTGCCCTAAATTACCGGGGGTGTGGGGTGTCCCCAAGGAGTCAGTCAGTCAGGCCAATCCCAGTGTCTCTGGCCGGTCTCCAGTGGCAGGTCAAGGTGGGTGTCTGGTCTGTGAGACGGGGTACCCAGCAAATCAATTCAACCAAGGCTCAAAAACAAACAGCAATTAATTTCTGTCACTGAGCTGGGCGCCTGGATTACGTGGAAACCTGGTTGTTGTTGCTACCCAGATGCCAGACTTGTGTAGGGGTTTGTTTGTTTGGGCTCTGTTTTGTCCCCATTGCAGTGTACTGAAGAGGTGCACGTTTTGGATGAATGGTCACACATGTAGTTTGCGCTAGTTACTTTGCATATGTAAAAGGCTTATAGGCCTATATGATTGGTATAAAAATGGTACATTATCGGCAACCACATCTCTCTCTCTCTGTCTCTCTCTCTCTCTGTCTCTCTCTCTCTCTCTCTCTCTCTCTCTCTCTCTCTCTCTCTCTCTCTCTCTCTGTCTCGCACACACACACACGCACACACACACACACACAGTCTGTGTTTCTGAACACGGTCCTGCTATGCTAGATTGCTCAGACTGATTTTCACCCCGTGAGGCTTTAGATCCATTTCCTCCCTATCAAACCCAGTGCCACCGAGCCTCCTGATAGGCCAGACAAAAGACGAAGATGAAGATAAGCCTTAAACACAGGCACTGAAAGGAAGATAGTTGATACTCACAGAGACATACACTTTTACGGAAAAGGATAGGAGTGAGGCAGATGTATCATTGTGGAACTCTTTAAAGCTGAAGACGTCAGACAGGTTCCCTAAGCGCTATCTGTGATTGGCCAATCTTGAGAGTGCTGTTTGTCCAAATGTTGACTCTTCACCTGATGAAGTGTTTTTATGGAGTGGAAGAAAACGAGTTTCTGTAAATGAAAACAGGTTTTGATTGACAGAGTGGGATGGGACACTGCATGGATTGAATGGTCCTCAGAGGATGTCCTCAGATTGTCCTCAAATGCTGTTCTTGCTAAATCACAACGAACACTGTCCTCTCTGCATTGCCACGTAGATTAGCCTTTTGACAAGGTAAAAAAAGTCTGACATTCTATGCTTCATGCAGTTACCATAAAACAGTGGTTTGGCTCAACTATGTCATTACTTTACAAATCTCTGATTCCCCTTCCTTTCACTTTGGGCTATTTTAGACAGGGGCATTCCTTTGGAAAATAAATATGCTCCTTCACAAAGTACAATACCAGAAATGAATGGTTTAGACAAACATTTGCAGAGGCGTGGTTGAGCACATTGACCACTACTGGCCTTGCGTGTGGTTCTGGTCCTCATGTGGTTATTTTTCTCCATGGCACAGTAGGTTGTTTTTGAATGTTAGAGCCAAAGATAGTTGAAACAAAAATCGGCCTGTATTGTTTGTTGGCTGAATGTGTAGTGTTGATGGTCTAGAAAGTTCAAGAAGGTTCAGTGTATTTTACAGTCTTCCTTTACCGCAACCTGTTTTCCTGCTTTACTCAAGGATACGGTCAAAGGCAAACACATCCTGCAAAAATGCATACCATCCTTACACACACACACACACCACACACACACACACACACACACACACACACACACACACACACACACACACACACACACACACACACACACACACACACACACACACACACACACACACACACACGCACACGCGCACACACACACGCACGCACACACACACACACACACACACACACAGGCAGTTGTGTCTGTGGAAGCTCAGGTAACGATAGTCCTTCAGACCTCCCTAGTCCCGTCCCGGTGTGTTTATGTTATAATCACAGGTCTTTATTGGTAGATCTGCCCAGCCCTCTTCTCCCGTTGAGACTAACCACCTCTGATATGTGTGGAGAACCTCAAGCTTCCACAGTGTTTAGGTTATCAGAGGACCATATTTACAAGGAGTTCCTCATTGATTGTGTCTGTCCTCCACTCTGTTTACAGAGGAAATAAAGAACCTCCTCTACCACTCATTCCATCTACTTCCCACTATCCTTCCATTCTTTTATCATACAGGTCTCCTACTCTCTTTGATGACCTACAGTTACGTCTTATCCTCTCTACCACCTCATTCCATCTACTTCCCACAATCCTTCCATTCTTTTATCATACCAAGGTCTCCTACTCTCTTTGATGACCTACAGTTACGTCTTATCCTCTCTACCACTCATTCCATCTACTTCCCACAATCCTTCCATTCTTTTATCATACCAGGTCTCCTACTCTCTTTGATGACCTACAGTTACGTCTTATCCTCTCTACCACTCATTCCATCTACTTCCCACAATCTTCCATTCTTTTATCATACCAGGTCTCCTACTCTCTTTGATGACTACAGTTACGTCTTATCCTCTCTACCACTCATTCCATCTACTTCCCACTATCCTTCCATTTTTATCATACCAGGTCTCCTACTCTCTTGATGACCTACAGTTACGTCTTATCCTCTCTACCACTCATTCCATCTACTTCCCCTATCCTTCCATTCTTTTATCATACCAGGTCTCCTACTCTCTTTGATGACCTACAGTTACGTCTTATCCTCTCTACCACTCATTCCATCTACTTCCCACTATCCTTCCATTCTTTTATCATACCAGGTCTCCTACTCTCTTTGATGACCTACAGTTACGTTATCCTCTCTACCACTCATTCCATCTACTTCCCACTATCCTTCATTCTTTTATCATACCAGGTCTCCTACTCTCTTGATGACCTACAGTTACGTCTTATCCTCTCTACCACTCATTCCATCTACTTCCACAATCCTTCCATTCTTTTATCATACCAGGTCTCCTACTCTCTTTGATGACCTACAGTTACGTCTTATCCTCTCTACCACTCATTCCATCTACTTCCCACAATCCTTCCATTCTTTATCATACAAGGTCTCCTACTCTCTTTGATGACCTACAGTTACGTCTTATCCTCTCTACCACTCATTCCATCTACTTCCCATATCCTTCCATTCTTTTATCATACCAGGTCTCCTACTCTCTTTGATGACCTACAGTTACGTCTTATCCTCTCTACCACTCATTCCATCTACTTCCCACAATCCTTCCATTCTTTTATCATACCAGGTCTCCTACTCTCTTTGATGACCTACAGTTAGTCTTATCCTCTCTACCACTCATTCCATCTACTTCCCAATCCTTCCATTCATTTTATCATACCAGTTCTCCTACTCTCTTTGATGACCTACAGTTACGTCTATCCTCTTGAGACCACTTTCCATCTACTTCCCACAATCCTTCCATTCTTTTATCATACCAGGTCTCCTACTCTCTTTGATGACCTACAGTTACGTCTTATCCTCTCTACCACTCATTCCATCTACTTCCCACTATCCTTCCATTCTTTTATCATACCAGGTCTCCTACTCTCTTTGATGACCTACAGTTACGTCTTATCCTCTCTACCACTCATTCCATCTATTTCCACTATCCTTCCATTCTTTATCATACCAGGTCTCCTACTCTCTTTGATGACCTACAGTTACGTCTTATCCTCTCTACCACTCATTCCATCTACTTCCCACTATCCTTCCATTCTTTTATCATACCAGGTCTCCTACTCTCTTTGATGACCTACAGTTACGTCTTATCCTCTCTACCACTCATTCCATCTACTTCCCACT